>NW_018405139.1:235542-305233 GCF_002113885.1 Mizuhopecten yessoensis
GGGGGGGTTCTTGAAGCCCAAAAACAATCCTCTGGATCCGCCACTGCTCACAGATGATACATGCTTAATAGTGTAGAATTTATAATATAAAAGAGGGACACGATAATATCTAGGTCATACTGAATTTGGATTCTAAGACATTATCACAGCCGCAACTGAATGGTGATCCATCCGAACTATGGTACAGATTGGTTACAAATATGCAAGTCGACGGCAATTAAATTTTAAATATAGAATATGCATGTTTTGTGTCTAGTTTAGTGTATTCCTAGTAACATAGAAACTGTCGTAGTTACTATGATTTTCTTGCAATAACTTTATATAAATAAAACAGTTTTCAACGGCATATAAAAGTCCTTCCGAAAATATTTATCTAAAAAATATATCTTTCCAAGACCCTTTGAAGTTTGTTTTCATGTACCATCCACAAAATAATAGGCAGTAAAAGTTCGTTTCTTCTTCTACCGGATATCAACTGGTCCCTGAAGCCGTATCAGATGACTTTTTTTCATAAAAAAATGACGGCCTAAATATTGAAACGGACCTTAGAACGGACACTCTTTTAATTGGAACTCTTTTATATTGGAGGCTCGAAATGTTAGTATCTAAGTAATCATGGCGTCTGTTTGGGACAAGTTTGACAATTTTGAGCGAAACGGAACGTAAATATAACTGCTCCTGGTAATAGTTCAGCTAGAATACGCACAAGAAACGATGGAGATCTCACCATTTAGTATCACTGCAAAATGTTGAGACGCTTCATCATGGCAGCAGTCGGAAAAGGTATTGTACAATTTTGACAGCTGTTTTCAGTATTACTGTTTACCTTTGACCTCATACCTATGTCACTGCCAGCTGAGTGATACATCTAGTAGCTGATCGTTAAAACAAAATCAATTCATTTGAAAATTAAATTTAATAAACGTAACAAGCGGTTTTCTCTGCTTGTCATACGCAAATCAACTATAAGCCACTCAAAAGACACATGCTTAGATGTCAACAGGTCCAGTACACTGCCGATTGAGCTATATTATAGTAATAGCTCGATCTATTGACCTATCTGAAATAGGTCTTTTGAGCTATTTTCAAGTGATTTTCTTTTTTAAGGAAAACGAAACAAAGTCGCTCTTAAAAGAAGATTGTATCATTAGGTTGATAACAAAAGACATTAAATATAAATATTCTTTTTAAAAAATAATGATGTAAAAAAATCGGAAATTTTACATTTATGAAAAATGAAAATAAAAATCTAACTGTATGCTTTTTGTAGTCAACATTGCCATAAACCTTATTGTTGTATGCGACTTGAAAATTGAAATATGAGAATATATAGCTCAATACAGTTATAATGTATAGGTGTATATAGCTATATAGCTCAATCGGCAGAGTGTACTGGACCTGGTCAATGTTTGAACAATTGAATACAATGGATAAATGAAGCCATTGAAGGCATCTGCTTTGAAGATAGACATTTTATGAGAGCTCCTTCATTTTTTGAAGTTCCGTGTGTACAACAAGGTGGTCAGAGGCACAGTCAGGTAAAGGGTGACACCTATGCCCAAACAGTCAATAAATATGTGGTGGAACTGGACTGGGTCGATTGTCTACGACCCAGGCTGTAGCTCGGTAGGTTAGAGCGCTAGTGTCTGCTTAGACGGAGGGTTTCGGGTTAAAACCACAGTGTGGCCATGTATTTTTTCTGCCTTTACAGTGGTGCCAGTGACCGATACTTGTTTCAAGCATTTGGTGTACGTTTGGCAAAGGGATACCTGAACATTGGTTGTAAATAGTTGTGTTCGGGGGCGAAGAAAAAGGAGGGATGAATGTAGTGGAACTGGACTTGGTCGATTGTTGGCGACCAAGTAGCTCAATTGGTTAGAGCTCCCGTCTAGAGTTCGGAGGATCCCAGGTTTGCACCCTGGTCTGGCCGTGCAGATATCGCCAGATGCGATCACTTCGTCCATATATACATAGTCCTACCCATTGTTGTGAGGTACAGTGGCAGACTGTCCTGGGTACCTTATGACGACTTTAGCACTTAGATTCAGATGTTTCTTCATATTCTTTGTGTTATGATGTTAAAGTAGTGCAGCTTCAGCAGACTTAACTTGTAGTGTTATAAAACCTGAAAGACTTCAGGTTCATCCTTTCTTCACATGGTGTACACAGTTTAAATTTACCCTTGATGCTTTGCTAAAACCATTTATATGACAAAATGTTGGCTTTTTGAATGAACAGTTTATTTATGAGACAGTCAACTTTTATCCCGTGATATATCATATAGATCGGGCCATAGATCCATTGTTGTCTGATACGTAATAGTGTAGATTGTGAGGCTCTTTTAAAAACAGAAGTTTTGAAATCCAATTGTCTAACTTGTGAACAATAGTAAACTATCCAATAACTGTGCTACCAATCATATGGGTCATTCCTTAGTTACTGAAAAAAGATCTGGTCATCTAAAAAAAATGTAAACAGTTCAGCTTCGTATTTCATGCTTTATTCCAGAAACTAGACCATGAATTTCAAAACAGTTTTTATGCAAATAAACCTCACAATATACAATGTTTATATAGATATTGTCTGGGAATAGTGCATGTCTTCCTAGATTTGACAGTTATGTAAACGATCATGATATTTCTCTAAAAATGTTAATACAGAAGCAACAAAAACAACCTTAGTAAATCCTTAATTACCAGTAAGTGGATGAAGTCTCACAACCACTTTCTGAATCAGTCACATCATCATCAACTTTTTCTTTTGAACGACTTTTTCTGAAGAACTGACTACATTGACTAGTAGGTAGATGGGATGAAGTTCTATAAATTAAAGTTTCCTCATTATAATGAACTTGACCTACTTTCAAGGTCACAAGTCAAATATGTTAAAAAATTCAAACAACAATATTTAAAGGACCATAAGGACTAGAATCACGATACTTGGATATGTTATGTAGACCATCAGTGCGAATCATTTCCTTGATTATTGTAATGAGGTCAAAGTTCAACTTTGAATTGCTAGCCGGTGTCAAAGGTCAATGCAGGTAAAACCCTTTAAGGCCCAGAGTCATGGTATTTGGACAGTAGGTAGATGGGATGAAGTGCTATTAAGTTTCCTCATCAAAATGACCTTGACCTAGTTTCAAGGTCACATGGGTCAAATATGTTAAAAACTTCAAACAACAATATCCCAAGTACCATTTGGACTATAGAGTCATAATACTTGTGTGTGTTATGAAGACCGGCTATGTGAATATTTTTCTTTATTATAGTAATGTAGTCAAAGGTCAGCTTTCAGTGCTAGTCAGGGGTCAAAGGTCAACATGAGTTAAAAGCATTAACAATCTTCTTCTCAAGTTCAATAAGGTCCAGGGTCATGATATTTGGCTAGTAGGTACCTGGGATGGAGTGCTATAACCTTTCCTCATTAAAATGGCCTTGATCTAGTTTCAAGGTCAACATGGGTTAAAAGGTTCAATAATCTTCTTCTCAAGTTCCATAACCCCCAAAGTCATGGTATTTTGCCAGTACCTTTTGGTAGGTACCTGGGATGGAGTGTTAAAAAGTTTCCTCATTAAAATGACTTTGACCTACTTTCAAGTTCACAAGGGTCAAGCATATGTTAAAATCTTCAAACAACAATATCTTAACTCATTCCCCCCTGAAATTTCATAATGAACTATTCCAGCCTATGAAATGGAAGAGTTCAAATGTGTCTTCAGGGGTGATCATGAATGAGTTAAGAACCATTGGTTTAGAGTCATGATACATGAGTATGTTATGTAGACCAGCTGTGAGCTGGAGTCAAAAGTCAATGTGGGTTAATTTTTAAGAACCTTTTAAGAGATATTAAAATATCTTGTGTTCTAGTTACCAAATTTGGTCTGAAGTTACCTATATGTCAGTTTCATTTAACAAAAGAAACAGGTGAGCGATACAGGCCCTTTGGGCCTCTTGTTATATCTTCAAAGAGCAATACTGTACAAATTGCATTTGCTTCAAGTTGAATAACATATATTATGGTCACACAGTATTAATAATAATTATTATCTGGATGTACTCAAAAAGCTGATTAATACAATATATATGTAAACAATGTTAAGTTCAATAGCAACAAAATATGTCTTAATCATTAAACAATTATATTAAAATGTAAAATGCATTAATGTTTATGTACAATTGTAAGTAATTTGTGTTTCACATTTAAAGTACTTTCCTGCAGGCAAATTTAAAGAAAGGTTACTAGCTTGACCTTTATGTTCGTAGTAAATATTGACAATTTTTCAATTGCCCTGAATATGACATAAAATGTACTTGGCCTGGGTGTCGGGCTAGTGAAATTCTACACCCCTGTAACAAGGCATTTTTTTCTCTATAATTTGAACTTTCTCAAAGAAGTTCAACATAGTTTGGGTCTATAAGTTGTGCATTTTGTAAATGCTTTAAACAAAAATGTTATCCATATCAAAGAAATCATGTTAACATATAACAAAGGCAACAACAACATGGCGGCGTTGGGTTAGAAGCGTATGAAGGAGCTCCGGTAATTTATCCTGAGAATGCCTCTCTAGTAACCCCGGAAAGTCCCCAATATTGGACTGTGTGACGGTGAGATCATTTCTAACATAATGATAACATTATTTTGAAAAAATATTTTGAAATATCCCCTTTGCGGACCATAATAGCATTCATTACCTGTATACCTGAGGTACACACATGTACCTGAACGATACCTGTGTTGCACGTGCAGACTACTATACTCACCTATGTGACATGTATGTTAGTACTGGAGTTACACCCTGGAAAGCTGTGGTTTATTTATGAACGTTTATTCGTACATGTACATATACATGTTCATCTTTTTGTATAATACGGATTTTAATGTGCGTTTACTGTGTAAGAACGGTAAACTAACCAGTATGACCTTGAACTGTGTGCACGTGTAGCCCATGGGTAAGAAACGTAATAGATCTCATACGGACACGAGTACTGTAATGGCTATGGCACATAGAGATCTCTATGGTACCCCACATGGTAATGTGGCCGCCACGCAACCATGTTTCCAACCTGCCCCGCAGTACCCGCAGTACCCTATGCAAAGCTCGTGTATACCCCCCAGTTCTCCTGCGAATCCTCAGTTGATGTTCCCTCAGGCAACCTCGCCTACTCCTGACACCATTTCCCCACACTTCAGTGATCAAATTCTTCGAGACATATTTCAACGGTTAACTAAGCTGGATACACTGGATCAAATCATGTCTAGACTCAGTGTCATCGAGGGCAAGTTTAGCAGTATGGAGAGTTCGTTATCAGGCGTTAAACGTGAACTTAAAACACACAGTGAACAGCTCGAGGGTGCGGATTTCGACCATTCCATTCTTGAAGAGAGAGTCAGCAAAGTGGAACTTGAACGGGAGGAGGTACGGGAAGAAAATCGCCTACTGAAAGATCAAATACTCGAGATCCAAACACGATCGATGAAGGACAACCTGTTATTTGGAGGAATCCCAGATGTTGACCGTGATGAAGACACCGAGGCTGTTGTGAAGGAATTCATCAAGACGGAACTCGGTATTGAAGAGGAAATGCAGCTTCATGTTGCCCATAGGCTGAGGAAAAGATCCGATAATAAACCTAGGTCCATAGTAGCTAAATTCTCTAGCAGAAAAGATAGAGACAAAGTGTTGAAGGCTGCCCCAAAACTAGCGGGGAAAAGAGAATTCTCTGTATTTGAGCAATTCCCGCCGGAAATAAATGACAGGCGACGTTTACTCTATCCGGTGTTTAAGGAAGCCAAGAGGCATGGAAGGCACGCTCGCCTGCTAGGTGATAAACTCTACATTGACGGTAACCTTTACATCCCACCTCAGCATCATCATCCTAGTCATCCTCCCATAGGCCGAGATCATCCTCCTGATTCTCGCAGAGGACCTGGATGGCACTCATCGGCCCAAGGACGGCAGACAGCCACGCCCCCTAGTGGTCAGCATCAGTTCCGTAATGCTCGTCACGTGCCAAACCCCCGCAATGACAGTCGCCCCATGTAGGGAGACGCGACAAGAGGTCAACCCCGTGACATTGATAAAGACACTATCAAGTTTACTTTCCTTAATGTTTGCGGTATTAAGTCTAAGATACTTTTGCCTGAGTTTGAAGACTTAATCCTAGCACATGACATACTTATTTTTGCAGAGAGCAAGATTGATAATCTGGATCATTTACAACTACCGCCTGACTATGAATATTTTGCTAAATGTAGAACTAATGCATATAAAAAATCTGGTGGTATAGTAATTATTTTTAAGAAAACTCTCAAGTCGATGTTGACTTTTCCTAAAACTTTATCAGAATATGTATTGTGGGTAAATTTTTCAAAACACGTTGTGAACTCTGATCTAGATTTTCTACTGGGATGTGTTTATATACCTCCCGAAAATACTAAGTATGCATCCCCGGAAGCGTTCAATGAAATTGAAAGGGAGATGATAGAATTATCCCATCATGGTAACAAAGTCGCCATAGTCGGAGATTTTAATGCTAAAACCCAAGTTAGAGATGATTTTGTAGAACCAGATGATAACTTCATTCGTTCATTAAACTTAGATGAAAATGATGAGCTATACTCATATCTCTATGATATTGAAAAGTTGAAATTATATAATGTTCCTCTGCGAAGGGCTAGTCAATGTAAAGCTAAAGTTAATAATTATGGCAATAAATTGCTTGACTTCTGCAAGCAAAATAATATGTATATTGCCAATGGTCGGATTGGAAATGATGCACAAATAGGTAAAACTACATGTAGTGATGTCAGCGTTATAGATTATCTATTGCTGTCGTCAGATATGTTTCGGTATACAACAGATTTTGAAATCAAAGTTTTTGACCCACTCATATCAGATGTCCACTGTAGACTTGTATTTAGCCTTTGTAAATTAACTGATGAATGTATATATAATACCGAATGTCATGAAAATCGATATACAAAGTGGAAATCCTGTAAAGAACAAGATTTTGTAAAACATATACTAGATGATGAAAGAGGTAATCTCCATAGAATTAATGATAAATTAAATGAATTATTAAATAAACAACACGACAATGTAACCAATAACGAAATTAATGACATTGTAAACTCAATTAGTGAATTGTTCAAAGGCTCTGCTAAGCAGGTTTTTGGTAGTAACAATGCTTACAGGAAACGGAGGTTGAGATGTGATAATAAACCTTGGTTTAATAGGGAATGCCACTTAAACAGAGTTGAATTTAATAAAGCCAAGGCCTTATTTCACAAAGTAAATAATCCTATAAATAAAACTAATCTCAATAGAGCTAGTAAAGTTTATAGAAAAACATTGAATAAAAATTACAGAAATTATCAGGAGAAATTGTCAAGCGAGTTAAGAAATACTGCTAGAATGGATTCAAAAAAATTCTGGAATATTTTGAATAAATGTGACGGATCTGTAAAGAAAGGTAATGCTGATATATGTATTACTGAATTATATGAATACTTTAAGGATCTGAACAAGTCTGTTTATGATGATGACGATTTTGAGCTGGAAAATCCTGATAATAGTATTTTTGATGATTATCTGAATGGTGAAATTACCACTGATGAAATTAAATTTTCTTTAATCAATTTGAAGAATAGTAAAGCCTCTGGTATAGATCAAATCCTAAATGAATATCTAAAAAGTACAATGGATGTATTTTTACCAATTTATCAAAAAATATTTAACCTTATTCTGAATACTGCGTCTATACCAGATGTGTGGAAGATCGGTATTATAAAACCAGTATATAAAAACAAAGGCGATCCAAAAGATCCGGATAATTATAGAGCGATCACTTTAGTCTCGTGCCTTGGCAAAGTTTTCACTTCGGTTATTAATAATCGTTTAAATAAAATTTCTGACGAATTTGACCTGATAAGCAGTGCACAAGCTGGGTTTAGAAAGGGTCATTCTACAACCGATAACATGTTTGTATTGTATTCTTTAATCTCAATATATTTTTCATTAGGAAAAAAACTTTATTGTACGTTCATCGATTTTAGTAAGGCGTTCGATTCTGTATGGAGAGTTGGTCTGTGGAAAAAGCTCCAAAAAAGCAACATTACTGGAAAAATTTTCAATATTATTTATAAGCTATATGATAAAACCAAATCATGTGTTAAAAATGGATGTGAACAGTCGGATTTGTTCAATTGTGAGATCGGTTTAAAACAGGGCGAAAATTTATCGCCATTTTTGTTTGCAATTTATTTAAATGATTTAGAAACTTATCTTGTTGAAAAAAATGTAAATTGTCTTCAAACAATAGACAAATTATGTATTGATAACATTGGAGTGTATCTCAAACTATTCATTATCTTATATGCCGATGATACTGTCCTGTTTTCAGAAACACCAGATGGTTTACAGTTAGCTTTAAATGAATTTGAACAATACTGTAATACTTGGAAGTTAACTATCAATTCAGGAAAAACTAAAATTGTCATCTTTTCAAAAAGAAAATGTGCAAGAACTCCCCATTTTACATTATGTAACGTAGAATTAGAAATACTGGAAGGGTATACCTATCTAGGATTATTCTTTAATTTTAGTTGTAGCTTCTTTAAAGCAAGGAAAAAAATTGTTGAACAAGCACAGAAATCAGTGTTTGCTGTCTATAAGAAATTGAGAAACATATCTTTACCAGTTGATCTACAATTGAAGATATTTGATTCATTAATTATGCCAGTTCTTCTGTATTCATCAGAAATATGGGGTTTTGAAAACACAAATATTATAGAAAAAATCCATCTTCAATTTTGTAAATATATACTAAATGTAAGAAAAAGTACACCAAATTTCATTGTTTATGGTGAGCTTGGAAGATACCCACTAGACATCGAAATTAAATGTAGAATAATAGTATTCTGGCATAAGTTGATTACCTCTAGTAAGTTATCAAGTACTATTTATAAGCTTATGTATACATTACATGAAAATGGAACTATGTTATTTAAATGGCTCGCATATGTTAAAGATATTTTTTCTCAAACTGGCCTGAACTATGTGTGGTACTATCAATCTACATGTTCTTTTTCAAAAGACGAAATTAAGAGGCTTGTGAAAAGTAGACTGAAGGATCAATTTATACAGAAATGGTTTGATAATATTCTTAACTCCTCTAGAGGACAAACATATTCAATATTAAAGACAAAGTTTGAACAAGAAAAATATTTAATTAAACTTAATACAAATGATAGGAAAATAATGTGTAAATTCCGTTCTTGCAATATGCATTTACCCATAGAAAAAGGAAGATGGTTAGGTATTCCTCGTCAAGAAAGAACCTGTACATTATGTAATTTGTACATTGGAGATGAATTTCATTACTTATTTATATGTGAAAGTGTTTTAGTTAAATGTCTAAGAGAGAAATATATACCAAAATATTATTTCACTTATCCAAGTCAATTAAAAATGCAAGGATTGTTTAATATATTTAATGTAAAAATTTACACAAAACTTTGTAAATTCATAGAAAAGCTTGAAAAAATATTAACTTAATTTCTGTACTATTTGTGTACTTCTATATGTATCTATGCTATGTACAATGTTGTAATTGTGTACATCACACGCCATGTATCATACTTACTATATGTATGTGACCTCTTGTTACACACGTAAGTGTGTCGGAGTGAATAAATAAAACTTAAACTTAAACATATTGGAAATCCATTTTTTTTCTTTGAAATTAAATACGAGTTGTTAAGTGAGATTATCACTGTAATTTGATTCATCGTTTTCCTGATTCATGATAAGGTTCTATAGAATATAGTCAAAGGGCTGTATATAGTGTCTGAGTTTAATGTTTACTTAGTAGGTCAGGTGAGTAGATAATAAAATAAAGAATGAGAAAAACATGAACTCATGTTACTGAACCGTATAACACAAAGCCTGTTTTATATTTCATGACATTTACACCTAATACTTTAACGGTAAAACCATAGGTGTTACATACATTAAGAGAGATGAATAACTTAGCCCTGAATACAGAATGACAGAGTGAATCAAAAGTGCTGGAAGTTTATATAGAATAAATTATAAAAAAAAAAAATATCAAATTAAATGACATATTTTCCCTACATCCTTATTGGTGGGGTCATAATCATGTGGTCGGTACAATTTTCACATGTTCCGTCATGTTTAATGACTAAAACATTATGTAGCATCAGATAACTCAGGTCTATATAACCACATATTCACCTCAACAATTTGAACAGAAGTCAATAATTGATAAATAGTAAAATAGTACATTATGTATGAATCTCAGAATAACATTTCTATCTTATTTTTGACATCATTTTGTTTCACATAATGATGTTTCTTTTTGGAAAACTTTTAATAGCTACATTTACTCATGGTCAGTGTTTACAAAACTTGTGGTCACTTGATTGACCATAACAGTTTTTAGACCTTATCAACAGGATGTTCAAATTGCTCGCAAGTGACCGTCGCCTGTCATCTTAAAGTCATGTTGCACCTAGCTGTAGGTTTGATAGAAACACCTTGGTACCTGACTGTAGTACTTGTTACTAGGAAAACTGAGAAAGGGAAAGAATACCAACAGCATTCCAGGCATAAATCACAAATTCTGACCCTTTAATATAGCAAGCCTGTAACATTTTAAGGGTCAGAAGCCATTTGAGGAGGTCATATACCGCTATATGGAGGTAAACAGAAACCCTGTGTACCATGCTGCTAAGATTTGCTCTTTGTCTTACTAGCAGGATACCATTTTAGGGGTATTCAAATTGCCCTTCGTCTGTGGTTCTTGGTCTGTCGTCCATCCTTAAACAATTCTTGTTATCGCTATTTCTCAGAAAGTACTGGGGGATCTTTTTCAAATTGATAGTGTAGATTCCCCTTGGTCCCTAGTTGTGCATGTTTACTTTTGAGACTGACGGGATAAACAAAATGACTGACAGGTGGCCATCTTTGATTTTGACAGTAAATGTTTGTTATCGCTATTTTTCAGAAAGTGCTGCATGGATCTTTCTCAAATTTGTTATGTAGGTTACCGTTGGTCTTTAGTTGTGCTTGTTTATTTTGAGAGTGACCATAAAAACAAGATGGCTATTCTTCTTCTTATTCCAATTTCCGGCCACCTTCGACGTGTCGCAGATTATGCCAGTTTGTGTGTGCGCACATTACTATTAAAAGTTTAAGGATCAGGTTAAAAACTGGGAAAAAACAGTGGAACGGTTTTAGTTGAAATGCTGAGTCACTTGAGACTTAAAGATCTCAAGTGATGTTGCTGTGGCAATATCAGGTGGCAGGCTGTTCCAGTCCCTCACTGACCATTTCCTGCAATCTTTGTTTGTTGATGGAATTGCAAGACTGTGTTGGTATATGAATGCCTTGATGTCCTGGTTGGCTTGCTGAAGTGATGTCCTGGTTGGCTTGCTGAAGTACTTTTGGTGGTCAATGACTACTTTGTTGTTCATGATCTTATACATCATAGACAAGCATGTTTCTTTTCTACGTTCTTGTAATCTGGGCCACTACAACTGTTCTATCATCTCTGAGGGACCCAAGAGTCAACGCTGGCCTCATCTGACATTTCACCCTCTACAGCAACAATCTGCCTTCTGTTCCTTAGAAAACCCTCTATCCAGCATAACGTGTTCTCTCTAATACCATAGTGATGTAGTTTGTGGAGTAGTTGGTTGTGTGAGACTTTATCGAAAGCTTTGGAGAAGTCGAGAATTAGCAGATCCGTTTGTTTTCCAATATCCAGTTTTTTTAGGATGTCATCTTTACACTCTAGGAGCTGTGTTTCGCAGGATCGTTTATTTCTGAAGCCGTGTTGTAAAGGGTACAGGATGTTATGTTCCTCGGCATGTTTCATTATGTGGTTCATGATAATGTGTTCCATCAGTTTACAGCACACGCACGTCAAGGAAATAGGTCTGTAGTTTGATGGTAAGTACTGTTGACCTTTTTTGAAAGCTGGTGTTATACGGGCAAATCTCCATTCTGTTGGCACCTCTCCAGTTCTTAGTGAGTTACGGAAGATAATGGTAAGTATGGGTGCAACTTCATCTGCAAGTTCCTTCAATATCACGGGTTTGATGTCGTCAGGTCCTCCAACTTTTTGGATGTTGAGGTTCTTCAGAAGTTATGTATTCCTTCCTCAGTGATGTTGATGTCATGTGCAGAAGGATATGTGTTATGTGAGGTACTCATCAGATTGGCATCCCTGAATTCCTGTCTTGAAATTTTGGCTGAAGATGAAAAGACCGATTGGAACTGGTTGTTGAGGATTTACAGATCTTTCTCGTATTACAATGATCGGTTCTATTGTTTTTACATTAAGTACTGTACTAGTAAATATGTGAAGCAACAAACTCACTATGAAGGCTGTCTTTTGTAGAATGAAGTTTAGATAAAAAGTTACCTCAAGGTGCATTTACTGTTTACTTGGCTTATGTAAACAGATTAGACAAAAGAAGAGAAAAAATCGCGATGACATTAGAACTAATGAAGATGGTACAATGGTGGGCGCCAAGATCCCTCTGGGATCTCTTGTTTGTTTTCTTACATAGCAAAAGTTATTGATTTTCTGTTAATACCACACTAATGGGTGTGAAATGTGTCAAAGGTGTAAAACAAAAAGGAATTCAATTTCATATTTAGCCCACCATCATTTGATGGGTCCCTATATAGTTGTGCATATATTTAGTTTTGAGACTGATCATAAAAACAAAATGGCCGTCATATTGCAATGATCGGTTCTATTTCTCTCACATTAAGTACTGTACTATTAAATATGTGAAATGACAAACTCACTTTGAAGGTTGTCTTTTATACACAGCAGTATTAAGTTTAGATCAAAAGTTTTCTCAAGGTGCATTTACTGTTAACATGACTCGATCAAACAGATAAGAGGAAAGAAGAGAAAAGATCAAACTGATCACATAGAACTAATGAAGATGGTACAATGGTGGGCGCCAAGATCCCTCTGGGATCTCTTGTCTTATGTGCATATAAAGAATTAGATCATTTACATAATGTCACGTATGCCCCAATGGACCCCTTTGAAATTACAATATTTCTTGTAAAATTTTGGCATGCTTCTGCTGCTATTATGATCATTTCTTTTACACTACTTCATATAAGTGTATTAATTAGGATGATAGGATGTGTATTGTGAAAACATTACTTTTGGATCAATCAAACACATATAATCGCTATTTGTTGGATTCTTCTCTCATGAATTTGCTTATGCTTGATAATAGCGTAAACATGGCTTCAACTTTAGATCTGAACTTGGTGAGATAAGCACACTTGTAGCAGTCCAGGAAAAGGCTTCGCTTGATTATATTTTGCTTCATTGCAATTTAAAATCTTTTCATACCAATATTCTTGTAATATTTACAAAATTATATGACTTCAATTTTAACTGCATTTTTTATTGTGGCACGGTCACTTTACGCAAAGTACAGGTACTTGACCTCAATGAATTAAAAAATAAACATTGTATAATTTAGCTGTGTCACAGTGTAGTGTTAGACCGAGTATGAACCGTATCTTACTACAACATAGACACAGAATGTAATCAAGAGGTCATACAGTGCAGATTGTACCCTTACCGTATTGGTTGTAATTAACTACCAGTGTATATACATGTATATTAACTTATACACCAGAACATACAGTGTCTACGTCATAGCTTTCTGAAGATATAGCCAAAAGGGAGACTTTTTAAAATATTGTGGTACTACTAATAAAACTTTAAAAAAAATATGACTAGAATACTGTAATAGTTTCTATATAATTATGCAAAATCAATATGACTGTCATGCTGGTACCTAAACCTGGTATATATGAGTGAACAAAGGGAAGAGTGCATACATGTGATGCCTTTGGAACACAATGCAGGGAGATTTGTGTTTTGAAGGAGGGAGATTGGATTTTAAGTAGGAAGATTTTTTCGGTGGATCACAACCTAAGATTGTTTCTTTTATAATTATCAAATTTTACCACATTTTTAGGGAAAAGAACAACATGTACATGTATGTTTTCAATCAAACTCTGACTGACTGTGGTAAACACTCCAATCTCATGATATGACCAAAGAGAAACACTACATGACCACTGCAGTACTACCAAAAGGTGTGGCTAATGGAAGAGAATGACAAATGAATGACTGTAAAAAATATAAGGCAAGGTAGTGGCAACTGCAGAAGTATTAAAAAACGGGGCAAAGGGAGATAATGACCAGGGTGTTACAGTACTGCCAAGAACATGGGTAAAAGGAGTACAATGACAAACCATACAGGTTACTTGTAAATGATGTGACAAAAGGAAGAGAATAACTATTTGTGTCATATGGTATATGGCCAAACAGGAAGACATGACAAACTGGCTATATTACATGCATAAAACTTCAAAAAGGGAAGAAAAAGGAACGGAATGAACCATTGCATAAGTATCAAAAAGATCAGATCAAAGCTTAGAAAGACATGTACGGTAGTCACTGCAGAAAAGAGACACCATTCATAACTGTCAAATAGAGAAATTGACCATTCAAAAGCTAACATGTACATGTACTACATTCTAAGGAATACTGATCATAAAGAATATAACTTCCACAAAGTATGGATTAAGATGGTGATCATAATCACATATTGCACTCCTGCCAAAATGAAACAGTGATTTCTACATATACTATATGACCAACAGGAAATAGTGACGAAATGCAATGGGTTGCATAATCGCAAATCAAAAGATTGGATGGCATGTTTTGGTATACCAACTTTAAAAACTAAATAAAGCCTTCCATGATATAAATAGTAACATGTCTGATATGTAATTGATTATGTGGTGTATTCTGAGTCGTCACTTAACGTGGAGATAGAAATCTGGGTCCTGATTGTTCCAAGTCTGGTTAGCTTAACAAATCCTATACAAACTTTCAAAATGTGATTGTTTAGATATTTCTGAACATGACCAATACCTTGTATATTATAAATATAAATATTAGTATCTTTTAATTACAAATATCTTATATTTTTTATAGTAAACCTTTGCAGTAAGTTGTGATTAAGCTATGTGTTATATAAACTAGGACCTGCTAATAAAACATCTACCTGAATGTAAATGTCTCTTTGGAAAAGTATTGATTATATTTAATATTCATGAACTGGTCGCTGTCGTTCTACCTGTACAGGTGATATTGGCAGATGACATTTTTACCAGTATAGGTGATAGAGCTATACCCAATACACAAGATCTATCCCCACAGACGGGGAGCTGTCGGCCCATTGCATGGTCCTGGGGCTTTCTCTAGTATGCTGTGGTAGTGTACTGAGTGACCCTAATTATACCATGATAGTACAAAATGTACAGGCGAATTAAGGAGAAGTTTATTGTTTCACTAGCTGTGATGTACCTTGAGTACTCATCTATTATGTAAAAGGCTAAATAAGGTAAGGACACTTTTATATACCATTCTCAGCATTATAGGATCTGGGGATATGTGGTATTTACAGATTGTATGTCCATTCCTTCGTTGCTTTTCTACGATGTATACATTTCGTAAGGTCAACCAGTATCTGTACAGGTTCCCTTAATGTATGTACGTCCATAGGTGTTGGGTTTCCGGAGTATTGAGTTCTTGTCCTAATGTAATGATATCTCCGGGTAAATTCATTACACTAAGTAACTATTGTACTATTAAATGACGATTTTATGGCCAGATAAAACACGACCAATCTGCCTGGAACAATTCATTATTGTGGTGGTCAACTTTCGTCTGGATTAGGTTCACACTATCGTCCGTACAGTAATGCAACACTGGGCAGAATATAGGCAGGACCCCGATGTTGAAATTGTAAGCAGGCCTCGGATGTTGAAATTGTAAGCAGGCCTCGGATGTTGAAATTGTTCTGCTGAATTGGCACCATGAAAGAAACATCTATCCTACAAGGGAACTTTTAAGTGTATTTATATTGTACCAAGGTGCTTAGGTACGTTCAGGTGGAATTGTTTTTATTTTGGTGGTGTGTGTATTTTATCAGTAAAAGTTAGAGATATTTGAAACCTTCGTGATTAATTTAACTAAAGACTTGTTATTGATATTTGATGTGTTTGGGTTGAGTGTTTATAGGAATAACTGGGATACGAAATACTCTGAAAGAACAGTAGAAGTGTTATACATGGATGGTTCAACACGAAAACAAAATTATCGGAAGTTTTATCAGTTGTGACAATATTGATATTAGACTTGCTGTAAGGTAAGTGTGGGTTTTAAATTTGTCAGTAGAACCTTGTTGAGGTGTACTAGGAGATAGTGTAAACAGGCTTTTAGATTATAGTCTGGGTATATATTGGATCCAGTAATGTAATTTTACCAATAAATGTTTCTGGTTAATGGATAAAAACATTGGAACCATTTACCATACCCAGTTTAAGTATAAATTCAGAATATTCTTACTTGGTGGGAAAAGGTAAATCAAAAATCAACATTAATCATGAATTTGACTGATTAAATAAGAGACTTTTGTTAATGTTTCTTATATATTTCAAATTATTGTGAAATTGATTTTTGCTATGAGTTAATTTGTAAAAGCAAATATTAAATACCCAGAACTGTTTGCTTGAGCAATTTCTGTGTGACGCCATATAAACAGGATAGGATATGACAGGTACACAACTGTAGAATGAATTGTTACTTGGTAAACATTGCCGGCTTTGAACACACACATCAGTAAACTCATTCCTCAGGTGGCAGTAGACCCAAAACATACAAATAAAATGTGATTTGTTTATTGTGATGGTTCAATACAAGGGAGCTTAGACCTGATCATAGGTATTGGGTTTTGTGTCTACTACAATGTTCCCACTCCCGACACGCTAAGGTACGTGTTGTAGAACTGCTTGTCGTGACGGAGAGACATTAGGTATGATTGGGAGGAAATCTCTGCTACCAGGATTTCACTCGGTGGCCATGTCATAAATTCATGTTGAACTGTACATATTGGTGCTATTTTTAGATTATAACAGTTTCTCTTGGTTGTTACATCCATATATGTGTTGATAAGGAGAACTGTTGTTGTCATATTGAGATTAAAATACCATGTAAATTAAACATAGAATACTTAAAATAGTATTATTTGAATTAAACCAACCTTTTACTAAAATAAACATTGGTGCTATTTTTGGATTTTACTGATTTCTCTTTGTTGCTATGTGTTAAATCCATATATGAATGTTACTAAGGAGAACTGTTAGTGATGTTCAAATATTAAAATAACCTGAAAATTAAACTTAGAATACTGAAATTAGTTATAGCTGAGTTAAAGCAATCTTTTACTAAAATAAATCGGGCACCTTTTTGTGATAGTGTATATTACCAGGGTTTATACAATGATCATGACTTCATTTGGTTGCTATGACACCAGTTTAAAGCCATGCGAAAACAGCATGTATAAATTGGTGCCGTTTTGGATTATGTGTAAACCTAAATTGTCAACTTAACAGATAGATGTGTCTCCAAATGAGAAAACTGCTTATATTTGTAAGTATTTATTGATAAACCCCTTTTAAAGGCTAACATTTCTTGTACAATTATGTACTCGATAACTTATTATCACTAGTGTTTTAACGGTCTTTGAGGCTTTGTATAGTTGATAGTAAATATTATGCAATAATAGTCTGGCCTGTTGTTTGCCCTATTTACATGCGGAAGATGTATACCGCAGTTTTCAATCATAGAAACTTTCCCCGATTTCCGTTTTTGCTTGGATTGAATGTGATTTTAGCTCCAACAAACATTGTCCTGACTTTGATTGGTGTCATGGTCCGGCATGGAAAACCTTGCACAGAATTTTCTATGTCTTATTTAATTATTAATGAACAGTTAGAATAATGAAAGCAACAGTGTTTATAAAACTATTGTATACTACATAATCATTATTTGACTGCAAATCGATGCAAGCTCACTGTACCAGGTGACTGAGGAAAACCTATCTGTATACCTACAAGGTATCTGTTCCTTAATGCTGTGAGACCCTATCTGTATACCTACAAGGTATCTGTTCCTTAAAGCTGTGAGAACCTATCTGTATACCTACATGGTATCTGTTCCTTAATGCTGTGAGAACCTATCTGTATCCCTACAAGGTATCTGTTCCTTAATGCTGTAAGAACCTATCTGTATACCTACAAGGTATCTGTTCCTTATTGCTGTGAGAACCTATCTGTATACCTACAAGGAATCAGTTCCTTAATGCTGTGATAACCTATCTGTATACCTACAAAGTATCTGTTCCTTAATGCTGTGACAAAGACTTGTAATTATAGGGTTTAGGAGAACCTATCTGTATACCTACAAGGTATCAGTTCCTTAATGCTGTGAGAACCTATCTGTATCCCTACAAGGTATCTGTTCCTTAATGCTGTGACAAAGACTTGTAATTATAGGGTTTAGGAGAACCTATCTGTATACCTACAAGGTATCAGTTCCTTAATGCTGTGAGAACCTATCTGTATCCCTACAAGGTATCTGTTCCTTAATGCTGTGAGACCCTATCTGTATACCTACAAGGGATCTGTTCCTTAATGCTGTGAGAACCTATCTGTATCCCTACAAGGTATCTGTTCCTTAATGCTGTAAGAACCTATCTGTATACCTACAAGGTATCTGTTCCTTAATGCTGTGAGACCCTATCTGTATACCTACAAGGTATCTGTTCCTTAAAGCTGTGAGAACCTATCTGTATACCTACATGGTATCTGTTCCTCAATGCTGTGAGAACCTATCTGTATACCTACAAGGAATCAGTTCCTTAATGCTGTGATAACCTATCTGTATACCTACAAAGTATCTGTTCCTTAATGCTGTGACAAAGACTTGGAATTATAGGGTTTAGGAGAACCTTTCTGCATACCTACAAGGTATCTGTTCCTTAATGCTGTGAGACCCTATCTGTATACCTACAAGGTATCTGTTCCTTATTGCTGTGAGAACCTATCTGTATACCTACAAGGAATCAGTTCCTTAATGCTGTGATAACCTATCTGTATACCTACAAAGTATCTGTTCCTTAATGCTGTGACAAAGACTTGGAATTATAGGGTTTAGGAGAACCTTTCTGCATACCTACAAGGTATCTGTTCCTTAATGCTGTGACAAAGATTTGTAACTATAGGGTTTCAGTGTCTGCCATGAACAAACAGTTGTTCACTGTGTCTTTGATTAATGGTGACTGATGTACATACTTTTCTGGGATTGACGTTTACCACTTCCATGTACATTTTGTGTATGTACACATGTATGTTGTGTATGGTATAATATACTTATATTTATATACATGTATATAAATACATGTATAAGTCATTATTTTTGATGTCTTAAGAATGTATACTCCATTTATGACGTCACAAATAAATTTAAATCGCCTGAAGAGCCCCAAGATGGGCGAAAGCGCTAACCGATTATAAATGTATATATATATATATATATATATATAGGATCTGTCATAAGTTTCCCCTCATATCAGATTTATGATATAAGTTTGGGATTTTTCATGTTTGCGAGCCTCTGGCGAGCAAATATGAAAAATCCAAAACAAGTATCATAAATCTAATATAAATGGAAACAAATGACTGATTCTTTTTATCATATAATACAAAGTTATCTGTATAATTGCGATCTGAAACAAATATTTTGCACTTGGCGGCCTCTGAAAATTGCGTCCGCTACACAATTACATGACGTCACATTGATTGTTCCTACTCGATTGTGACGTCATTTCCGGAGTGATATTACGCACGTTACATGCATAATTTATGTGTTGACTTTCTGCATAACACGGTATTCATATGGTATATCATACAATTAATGTCATTAAATGTACCTCATGACAGATATATTTTGACATGGATGAATTTATCCTATCCTTGCAACTGTATATATAATGGTTTCTGTTGCTGTGGTATCGTTCAGTGTCGGTGATGTCTGTTGAAGTTCATTCTCTGGAGTTTGTTTGATTAAATGTTTCCATGTCAGCGTTTTATTGAAAGCTCAGTATTCCCTTTAATAGGCATGTTTGTGGGTTTCATTTCTGTGGAAAGTTTGAGTCCCTTTTGTAATTGACATGTCTTTGTTCCAGTGAAAGTTCCGCACTCCCTGGAGCGCCCACCCTCCGCTAGTACAGCCACAGGTGGTCACAGGACCCAGATCCGGGCATTCCAGTCCAACTCCAGTCCTGTGTACAAGACCCAGTCAGATAGCAACATCTCAGACAGGATGAAGGGTCTGTCACTCAAGGACAGGGTCAACAACAAGAGTCCACAGAAAGCTGGGTAAGTGTTGGAGAACAGATCAGCAATAAAAGCCTGTAGAAGGTCACATTAACATTTTGGAACAGTTTGAGTAACAAAAGAGTACAGAAGGTTGAATATGTGATAGTCATTAATGTTGGGTATGTGTTTGAGGACAGGGTTAAAACAAATCAACAGAAAATCAGGTTCTAGGACATCAAAATATGTCAGAAGGCAGGGGAAGTGTTTTTGAACAGAGTGAACATAAAAAGTTTAAAGAAGATTGGGAAAGTGTCAACAAAAGTCAGCAGAAAGAAATGTAATTATACAGGCTTTGAGTGGGCTAAAAGAAATGTAATTATACAGGCTTTGAGTGAGCTAAAAATAATGTAATTATACAGTCTTTGAGTGAGCTAAAAATAGTGTAATTATACAGGCTTTGAGTGGGCTAAAAACAATGTAATTATACAGGCTTTGAGTGGGTTAAAAATAATGTAATTATACAGTCTTTGAGTGAGTTAAAAATAATGAAATCATACAGGCTTTGAGTGGGTTAAAGGAAATGTAATTAAACAGTCTTTGAGTGGGTTAAAAGTAATGTAATTATACAGGCTTTGAATGGGCTAAAAATAATGTAATTATACAGGCTTTGAGTGGGCTAAAGGTAATGTAATTATACAGGCTTCGAGTGGGCTAAAAGTAATGTAATTATACAGGCTTTGAGTGGGCTAAAAGTAATGTAATTATACAGGCTTTGAGTGAGCTAAAAATAATGTAATTATACAGGCTTTGAGTGGGCTAAAAGTGATGTTTCTATAGAAACAAATCCCAATTTCGAATTCAAAGTTCACTTGTTAAAAGTAGCTGAAGAATTCACCGAGTATAAATTGGTTTCGTATTATAATTCTGTGTAATGCTGTCGTAGGCGGTCCTTCATGAGTACTCTCGGGGGAGCGGGGAACGTTCACGTCAAGGCCCTCAATGACGTGGCCAATCTGCTGAAGAATGATGCCTGTAAGAATGTGGTCGTAGTGGCCGGGGCCGGCATCAGTACACCGAGTGGCATCCCAGATTTCAGGTAAACAGTAGAAAATGGTTAATGTTTATCCATTCATTCCTCTCCTTTGTGACAAAAAATTATTGGGAAAACCTGAAATTATTGGGAAAACCTAAAATAAATACATTATATATATTTAAAGTAGAATCCTATCCTCCAATAAGCGCAGGGGGCCAGGCCAACACCTAATCTCTGGTTCATGACAGTGGATCCCCGGATTTGTCTGGATTCTTCGATATGATTGGGCTTATTTACAGGCATCAGCTTATTGCCGGATAAATATGATGATATGATAGAAACTAAATTTTTTGACATTGTCATTTCCGTTGTATATCATTTTGCAATTTCTATTACTTTTAGATTGTCTGTAGAATTGGATTCTATTTCATTGCCTATACACAAATGTTTATGTGTGTTTGTTTCTAGGACTCCAGGCACAGGTCTATATGACAACCTGAAGCAGTATAGGATACCCTACCCAGAGGCCATCTTTGATATTGATTACTTCCATCACAACCCAAAGCCATTTTTCACATTGGCTAAGGAGCTGTACCCATCAGGGAAATACCGCCCAAACTACATCCACTACTTTGTCAGGCTGCTACACGACAAGGGCATGCTACTCCGAATGTACACCCAGAACATTGACGGACTAGAGCGATGTAAGTTGTCTTCTATTCAAAATAATTCCTGAACACTATGTTCTACTTGTTTGACATGAAGACGGTTCCTAACTGTCTGAGTGGCTACCCAGGTTCAAGAAGCATTTATTTAGGAGGTCATTTCATAAAGCTGTGGCAGTCTGGAACCTGTGACGCCGTGGCTGGATGAGCGAAAATCGGTCTTGACGCTGCGTTGAACGACCTCCAGCATGACGTCTGGAAGGGTTTCCGTTAGTTTGAAACGATTCCTCATTCTTGCCACCACACTTTGAGACACCCCAAGGTCTGCAGCAACCCGACGTTGAGACATGCTAGCTTGTAGCATTCCGATGCCCCTATTCATTTCACCGTCATTTAGCCGTTGTCTGATTCGTCTTTGTGCCATATTAAAACAAAAGCACGTAAACAATATTCATCAAATTGATTTCCTTTACAATTTGAACACCGCCTTACTTAGCCTAGCTTAGCTTTTGAAAGGGGTGTACACGTGGAAGAGCATGCACATGCTTTTATGGTTGACTGAACACACCCACACAGGATGTTTTGGAAGGCTATCATATTCACCCAAAACAGTGCGAAAGGAAAATATAATATCCTTTATAACATTTTGATTTTTTTTTCAAAATATAGGTGATCCTTAGTAAAATGTGAGTAGCATATCTACATGTAGTGTCCATACAGGTTTCTATGGAACCAACAGAGGTTGGAAGTTTTTGACTTTTAGCCCATCATCATTAGACAGTGGACTGTTTAAATTACCCTTCGACTGTTGTCCGTTTGATCCCAAAACCAAGAAGGCAGACAGGCACCATCTTGAGTTTTGAGAGTTAAAGTTTATAAGCAATATTTCTCCAAAAGTACTGCAGGGATCTTTCACAAATTTTATGTGAAGGTTACCTATAGTTCCTAGTCATGCATTTTAAATTTGAAAAAGGCTGACAGGTGGCCATCTTGAATTTTGAGAGTTATAAAGTACCATGCACTATTTCTCAGAAAGTACTGAAGGGATCTTTCTCAAATTTGATATGAAGTTTCCTTGGTTCCTTGTGCATGTTTAATTATGAGCCGGATTGGAAAAATAATGGCCAACAGGTGGCCATCTTGGATATTGACAGTGAAGTTTTGTTGCCTCTATTTCTTAGAAAGTACTGGATGGATCCTTTGATAAAATTTGATGTGCATGTTCCCCTTGGTCCCTTACCCCTGGCTCTAATGGGAATTCATCCCTCATTGACAGCACTCCTTATTATGTAACAGTTACAACTTTTAGCATTTTACATACCGTATATGATATAGTTATATAATTCTTATTCAATAACATTTGCCATAATGGCACATTACATGTGACATTTTGAGGTTTAAGTTAACGTACACAATTCCCATGTAGGATTTCCAACATGGGGCTGGGTAATAGTAGTACTTGTAAGGAAAATGGAGAGCAAAATTTACAGAAGGTAAAAGATCATCTTTTACAGATCTGCTAAAGATCCTTTGATGGTGGGCTCCAAGATTCCTCTATGATCACTTGTTGTAGATTCTCAGAAGACACCCATACACAGACACAGTATATCTATCAATGTGCTGTACTCTTTTAATGGGGATACCTTCTGAGTAACTTAGAATAGAAGCAAAAATACATTATTCATTGTTGAGGAGGTTAAACCCAGAGCCCCACAAATCTGCAAGTCCCTATTGGCACTTAGAGAATAAATTATTTAAATCTAAAACAAACAAAAATGTTACTCTCTGTGACCAAGACTTTTCTCCCTGTTTGTAACTGTGTATTTCTAATTTTGATATGTATACATTTTTTTTAAAATTAAATGCCCTTCTGGAACCTGAGATATAAGTGCAAGTTGATATTGAGGATCAAAATACTGTTGCAAATTTATTGGTAACTTGATACTATCATGAAGAAAGGAGCATACTTGAAAATCTTGAAATATCACATATGTATTTGACACTGTTACAGTCAGCTTCAATGGTGTTCACATGTGAAAATATTCGAGATTACAGCATTTGTCCGCTCTGGTATTGATCATCTAGGGAGTTTACCTGTCCTCCCTCTGTCACAAAAAAAATCATGAATTCATTTTTCCAAATTCAATTATTTTTATCCTACCGTCAGCATTCCTTTCCTTATAAAAAGTAGACTGAACTGTCCATTATTTTGATCACATGGGTAATACCATCATGACTTGAAAAGAGAATAAAGGGTGTAAGATAATTGCCTATTTCTGTAAGATGACATTTACGTGACTATCTCCAGCTGTGTGGGTGTGGACTGTACCGCCAACATTCATTCTTCATTAACATTTCACTTGTTGATGCTGGTGCTATTAACCCTTTAACCCCTATGTAACTTTAGTAGACTTTACCATGATTGATCTGGATGAGTCCATTATGGTATACAGTGGTGAAAGGGTTTTAACTTACAAAAAAACACAGGGTACAAAAATATCAGGGTGACTGGCCCATAGGTATGACGGTGACCCTGTCCTCTGTTAATGGTTAAGCTTGAGGATTTGCTTAGTGTTTATAATCTATCTTTATACTCAATAATGTTGGACAAACTGCATGTCGGATAACATACTGTCAAATAGAAACAGTTATCTTCATAACTCGCCTGCAGCTGATTACAGTTTTCATGGTCAATAATTTAGTCCCCAATGTTGTGCTTGAGCACATCACGACCTTCCAGAAGTACACCATCACAGGTAGTGACCTCAATATCTGGGTCTGACCTTAACTGAATTAAAAAAAGGACTGAGATTTTTAGCTCAAATGAATGATCCTGTAGGCTATTGGTCTGCTTTCTTATCCGCTGTCTGCTGTATGTTGTGCACTTTTTATTTCTACAGAACTAATGAAGCAATAGTAGACTTTAAACTTTGCACTGATGCTCTGAGCAAATGTTGCTACTGTTGCTGATCTAAAAATCCAAGATGGCTGCCCTAGCCTCTATCAGCTAAGACATTGTCAACGTCTTCTCAAGAAAGGCTGTAATTCAGCAATTGACCCAAAACTCGGCATAAATTTCTGTATGAGTTTCTGAAGAAGTGTTCTTAATTTTCATGCTGATTTTTTGGGCCAGGTGAACAAATATAATTAATGAGCCCAGCAGATCTAGTTTGGATGTGGTATTGCTGTATTTCAGAATATTCCTGGTTTTGATTTTCCCCTTCTTAATATAGCCTACACTTCTGTGACTTTGCTGTCAATGGTGTCCTCTATTTGTTTAGTTTATATCCTCCTAAAGATCTGGGCCTATATTCTTTAAACTGTTCTCATGCTCAAGGATGAATTCCTGTGCTCAAGCCAACTTTCTTGTAACTCGTTTAAATCATGTAACATTTAAACGGTGTTCGCCTTTATGTTTCACCAATGTAATTCCATATCACTGACAAACTGTGACCTTATTATAATGCTGATCTATCACTGGAACAAGAAATTGGGTTTGAGGACAAAGTTTGAGTTTGAGCAGGAGAATGGTTTCAGGGATACAGCCTGGACTAACGGGTTAACATTACAATTTCTGTCGTCTACACCCATGCCTACCCTTGTTTTAACACCAACATTGATGGCAGTATAACAAGGTTTTACTTTAGTTTCAGTGTATGAAATGATTGATCTACACATATAAATCACTCCAAAAGTGCTGAGATAAGGTTAACACTACTAAGATAAGGTTTACACTACACTGGGAATTTATCTAGATCAGACTATATAGGTGTAGCCCAGTGGCTCAGTAGGGTATGGTGTATACACATCTGTATTCCATACCTCATGCTGAATACCAGCCAGATTGTTCAGGTTCAGGTCAATAGTGTCAACAGGTGTATCATACATGTTCTATTGATCCATTATTGGGGCCTTGAATTATCGGCTTCAAGCTTTATTGGTTTTATCAATAGAAGCCATTGTCGTCATCTAATATTTCACAGCACGTCGACATTCAACTTGCTTTTAAAACCTGATTTATATACTTGTGACAAAACAGCATTTATATTTAAACCGTATTTTGATAAATCATATTTTGAATGGCCTTTTGTATTGAATGAATCTATTTGTCATGAAGGATAGATTTATATACCTGTCACAGATATTAGGAAGGTATCAATTGATTTTATGGAACATCAAGATTAAATTTTACAATTAATATCCATGGAACCAAACTGAATGTAAATTGGTGCTCATTTTACTGCACAAGAAATGTAAGAGAGGCAAATTTGTGTGATGCAATTGCAACTTTAAGAATAAAGAGAGAGAAAAAAGAGACATTTTTGGAAACATGTCAAAGCAACTGAACTGAATTACAGTAAAAACTAACTCTTCTGGGACTTACTTTTTCATTCTGAATATAAATATTTTTGATTCATTCAGATGATTTTTTCTATATGTTTATGTGGGACCATGCTGAAGTTCTAGTTTATACAGGGTTTCAGATATTGCAGGGTCCTGTTTAAACAGGTTATACAGCATTAATCCTGGAGATTAGAAGAAATTTCTTCTCCATAGACTAACAAATGTATCAAGATTCAGGAATTTAATTTAACTGTTTATTTTCAATAGTGAAGCAATTATTCCCACTTAAATCAGTATATGATACAGTCTGTTATGATTGTGTATTGGAGTTGTATTCACTTCTCACAACTTTCTGTATAATTGTTTTTTCAGTGGCGGGATTGCCGGCAGATAAACTTGTGGAGGCGCATGGGACTTTTGCCTCGGCAACCTGCACAATTTGTGGTTATTTACATGAAGGGTCGATGGTCAAGGTAGGTTCAGCAGAAAGTTTAATTACTGTGTCATAACACAGATCTCTTTGTATTGCTTAAACACAGAAAGAAGCAGATCAATATCATGAAAATCTTAGTATATTATCAGTCAGAATCAGTTGATTTCAGAGGAATAATTACTTTAAAGTAATTTGAAGTTAATTAAACTTAATCAACATTTTTGTTATGAAAAACGAGACATATTGAAAATGAGACCGCTGTTGTGTTTGGTCAATCATCTAATGAAAATTGGTGTGGATGTCAGAATTTGATTTAAATCTGCTTTTTCTCACATGATCCTGTACATGTGTTGGCAGATTTCCCATCATATGATTTGATAAATATTGCTTGCTTCAGGATCCTGTGTTGTATGGCAGATTTCCCATCATATAATTTTATAAATGTTGTTTGCTTCAGGATCCTGTGTTGTATGGCAGATTTCCCACCATATAATATTATAAATGTTGTTTGCTTCAGGATCCTGTGTTGTATGGCAGATTTCCCATCATATAATATTATAAATGTTGTTTGCTTTAGGATCCTGTGTTCCAGGACAGGCTTCCTTTGTGTAAGAGACGGGGCTGTCCGGTAAGTCTGTGTGAAGGAGCTCATATCGTCACTAATATTATTCCTTACTTGATTTAATACTAAATACCTCTGAATACACATCAAATTCACCATTGTCAAGACTTCTCATTAAGTAAGTGAATTTGTCAATTTATTTTAGACACTTAAATCTGTAATACATTTGTATTTCCTCAGAATAGTAGGCCCCTTGTGTAAATGCCCTTGTGATGGGCCTCTCATGATTGGAATTGAAGAAGATTTGGTCTGTAAGATAATCTAATGTTGATAACAACCCCTGTCAGACTGTTAATCAGCGACAGCATTGATTATTGTATTGGCCTGTTACGATTGTGAAGTTACATCAATATTGTTATGTAAAATGTGCTGTTTACAATATTAGGCTGTAATCAGATTGTCTGTTTTCTACGCAGAAGGAATAAATTCTGGCATGTTAACGGTTTAAGGAGATTCGCCCTGTTATCTTTCCTCTTGACACACAGGAATACACATTCTTTTAACAGAATAAAGTTATGTCACCGTATGAAAATTCTTTTTTACAGTAGATATATACAGGGTTCTCTGTCTAAACTGGCCACCCCTGAGACCACATAATTTGCCAGTTTGCATCCAAAGAGTTTTGGATTGTAGTCTATTTATTAGATATATCATTGTCAAATTCTTTCGTGTTTGTACAAAACAATAGATTGTTCAGAGTTCCATTCAATTTCCTAGTGTAGAATTGGAGTTTGATTGAATTTAACTGGAAACATAAATAACAATATATGGTTTCCTATAAATTTTCATTTACGGTTATGCCAATACCGGTAATCCCTTGTAATTATATAATTAAGGCACTGAATTCTCTGTGAAGTTCGAACCAGTTAACTTAAATTCAAATGTTTAACAAAAATTCCAAATGTTTAATTCATATTCCATTAGACAAGATATTTGAATTTTAACATTACTGACTGTTTGTTCCTTTTTGTTGTTTCTTTAGGGAATTGTGAAACCAGATATTGTGTTCTTTGGCGAGGATTTACCACAACGATTTTACTTCTACCTAAAGGATATGTTACAGGCCGATCTAGTCATTATCATGGGGACCTCTCTAGGGGTAAGTAAGGGTCAAATCACACTGACCAATCTAGTCATTATTGTGGGTACCTTGATAGGGAACGATGAGGGTCAAATCACACTGACCAATCTAGTCATTATTGTGGGTACCTTGATAGGGGACGATAAGGGTCAAATCACACTGACCAATCTTTTCATTATTGTGGGTACCTTGATAGGGGTAAGTAAGGGTCAAATCACACTGCCCAATCTAGTCATTATTGTGGGTACCTTGATAGGGAACGATGAGGGTCAAATCACACTGACCAATCTAGTCATTATCATGGGAACCTTGATAGGGAACGATAAGGGTCAAATCACACTTACCAATCTAGTCATTATTGTGGGTAACTTGATAGGGGTCGATAAGGGTCAAATCCCACTGCCCCATCATTTCATTATTGTGGGTACCTTGATAGGGGACGTTAAGGGTCAAATAACACTGACCAATCATTTTATTATTGTGGGTACCTTGATAGGGGACGATAAGGATCAAATCACACTGACCAATCTAGTCATTATTGTGGGTAACTTGATAGGGGTCGATAAGGGTCAAATCCCACTGCCCCATCATTTCATTATTGTGGGTACCTTGATAGGGGTAAGTAAGGGTCAAATCACACTGCCCAATCTAGTCATTATTGTGGGTACCTTGATAGGGGACGATAAGGATCAAATCACACTGACCAATCTAGTCATTATCATGGGAACCTTGATAGGGGTCAGTTAGGGTCAAATCACACTGACCAATCTAGTCATTATCATGGGAACCTTGATAGGGAACGATAAGGGTCAAATCACACTTACCAATCTAGTCATTATTGTGGGTAACTTGATAGGGGACGATAAGGGTCAAATCACACTGACCAATCTTTTCATTATTGTGGGTACCTTGATAGGGGTAAGTAAGGGACAAATCACACTGACCAATCTAGTCATTATTGTGGGTACCTTGATAGGGAACGATGAGGGTCAAATCACACTGACCAATCTAGTCATTATCATGGGGACCTCTCTAGGAGTAAGTAAGGGTCAAATCACACTGACCTATCTAGTCATTATCAGGGGGACCTCTCTAGGAGTAAGTAAGGGTCAAATCACACTGACCAATCATTTCATTATTGTGGGTACCTAGATAGGGTACGATAAGGGTCAAATAACAGTGACCAATCATTTCATTATTGTGGGTACCTTGATAGGGGTACGTAAGGGTCAAATCACACTGACCAATCTAGTCATTATTGTGGGTACCTTGATAGGGAACGATGAGGGTCAAATCACACTGACCAATCTAGTCATTATTGTGGGGACCTTGATAGGGGACGATAAGGGTCAAATCACACTGACCAATCATTTCATTATGGATACTTCTCTAGGGTCAATTTAAGGGTCAAATCACACTGACCAATCATTTCATTATTGTGGGTACCTTGATAGGGGTAAGTAAGGGTCAAATCACACTGACCAATCTAGTCATTATTGTGGGTACCTTGATAGGGGACGATAAGGGTCAAATCACACTGACTAATCGTTTCATTATTGTGGGTACCTTGATAGGGGATGATAAGGGTCAAATCACACTGACCAATCATTTCATTATTGTGGGTACCTAGATAGGGTACGATAAGGGTCAAATAACACTGACCAATCATTTCATTATTGTGGGTACCTTGATAGGGGACGTTAAGGGTCAAATAACACTGACCAATCATTTTATTATTGTGGGTACCTTGATAGGGGACGATAAGGATCAAATCACACTGACCAATCTAGTCATTATTGTGGGTACCTTGAAAGGGGACGATAAGGGTCAAATCACACTGACCAATCTAGTCATTATCACGGGAACCTTGATTGGGGTCAGGTAGGATCAAATCACACTGACCAATCTAGTCATTATCATGGGGATCTCGCTAGGGGTAAGTAAGGATCAAATCACACTGACCAATCTAGTCATTATCATGGGAACCTTGATAGGGGACAGTTAGGGACAAATCACACTGACCAATCTAGTCATTATCATGGGAACCTTGATAGGGGACAGTTAGGGACAAATCACACTGACCAATCTAGTCATTATCATGGGGACCTCTCTACCGGTAAGTAAGGGTCAAATCACACTGACCAATCTAGTCATTATTGTGGGTACCTTGATAGGGGACGATAAGGGTCAAATCACACTGACCAATCATTTTATTATGGACACTTCTCTAGGGTCAATTTAAGGGTCAAATTACACTGACCAATCGTTTCATTATGGATACTTCTCTTGGGTCAATTTAAGGGTCAAATCACACTGACTGATCTAGTCATTATCACGGGAACCTTGATAGGGGACGATAAGGGTCAAATCACACTGACCAATCTAGTCATTATTTTGGGTACCTTGAAAGGGGACGATAAGGGTCAAATCACACTGACCAATCTAGTCATTATCACGGGAACCTTGATAGGGGACGATAAGGGTCAAATAACACTGACCAATCATTTTATTATTGTGGGTACCTTGATAGGGGATGATAAGGGTCAAATCACACTGACCAATCTAGTCATTATCATGGGGACCTCTCTAGGGGACGATAAGGGTCAAATCACACTGACCAATCTAGTCATTATCATGGGAACCTTGATAGGGAACGATAAGGGTCAAATCACACTGACCAATCTAGTCATTATTGTGGGTACCTTGATAGGGGACGATTATGGATACTTCTCTTGGGTCAATTTAAGGGTCAAATCACACTGACCGATCTAGTCATTATCACGGGAACCTTGATAGGGGTCAGTTAGGGTCAAATCACACTGACCAATCTAGTCATTATCATGGGGACCTCTCTAGGGGACGATAAGGGTCAAATCACACTGACCAATCTAGTCATTATCATGGGAACCTTGATAGGGAACGATAAGGGTCAAATCACACTGACCAATCTAGTCATTATTGTGGGTACCTTGATAGGGGACGATTATGGATACTTCTCTTGGGTCAATTTAAGGGTCAAATCACACTGACCGATCTAGTCATTATCACGGGAACCTTGATAGGGGTCAGTTAGGGTCAAATCACACTGACCAATCTAGTCATTATCATGGGGACCTCTCTAGGGGACGATAAGGGTCAAATCACACTGACCAATCTAGTCATTATCATGGGAACCTTGATAGGGAACGATAAGGGTCAAATCACACTGACCAATCTAGTCATTATTGTGGGTACCTTGATAGGGGACGATTATGGATACTTCTCTTGGGTCAATTTAAGGGTCAAATCACACTGACCGATCTAGTCATTATCACGGGAACCTTGATAGGGGTCAGTTAGGGTCAAATCACACTGACCAATCTAGTCATTATCATGGGGACCTCTCTAGGGGACGATAAGGGTCAAATCACACTGACCAATCTAGTCATTATCATGGGAACCTTGATAGGGAACGATAAGGGTCAAATCACACTGACCAATCTAGTCATTATTGTGGGTACCTTGATAGGGGACGATTATGGATACTTCTCTTGGGTCAATTTAAGGGTCAAATCACACTGACCGATCTAGTCATTATCACGGGAACCTTGATAGGGGTCAGTTAGGGTCAAATCACACTGACCAATCTAGTCATTATCATGGGGACCTCTCTAGGGGACGATAAGGGTCAAATCACACTGACCAATCTAGTCATTATCATGGGAACCTTGATAGGGAACGATAAGGGTCAAATCACACTGACCAATCTAGTCATTATTGTGGGTACCTTGATAGGGGACGATTATGGATACTTCTCTTGGGTCAATTTAAGGGTCAAATCACACTGACCGATCTAGTCATTATCACGGGAACCTTGATAGGGGTCAGTTAGGGTCAAATCACACTGACCAATCTAGTCATTATCATGGGGACCTCTCTAGGGGACGATAAGGGTCAAATCACACTGACCAATCTAGTCATTATCATGGGAACCTTGATAGGGAACGATAAGGGTCAAATCACACTGACCAATCTAGTCATTATTGTGGGTACCTTGATAGGGGACGATTATGGATACTTCTCTTGGGTCAATTTAAGGGTCAAATCACACTGACCGATCTAGTCATTATCACGGGAACCTTGATAGGGGTCAGTTAGGGTCAAATCACACTGACCAATCTAGTCATTATCATGGGGACCTCTCTAGGGGACGATAAGGGTCAAATCACACTGACCAATCTAGTCATTATCATGGGAACCTTGATAGGGAACGATAAGGGTCAAATCACACTGACCAATCTAGTCATTATTGTGGGTACCTTGATAGGGGACGATTATGGATACTTCTCTTGGGTCAATTTAAGGGTCAAATCACACTGACCGATCTAGTCATTATCACGGGAACCTTGATAGGGGTCAGTTAGGGTCAAATCACACTGACCAATCTAGTCATTATCATGGGGACCTCTCTAGGGGACGATAAGGGTCAAATCACACTGACCAATCTAGTCATTATCATGGGAACCTTGATAGGGAACGATAAGGGTCAAATCACACTGACCAATCTAGTCATTATTGTGGGTACCTTGATAGGGGACGATTATGGATACTTCTCTTGGGTCAATTTAAGGGTCAAATCACACTGACCGATCTAGTCATTATCACGGGAACCTTGATAGGGGTCAGTTAGGGTCAAATCACACTGACCAATCTAGTCATTATCATGGGGACCTCTCTAGGGGACGATAAGGGTCAAATCACACTGACCAATCTAGTCATTATCATGGGAACCTTGATAGGGAACGATAAGGGTCAAATCACACTGACCAATCTAGTCATTATTGTGGGTACCTTGATAGGGGACGATTATGGATACTTCTCTAGGGTCAATTTAAGGGTCAAATCACACTGACCGATCTAGTCATTATCAGGGGAACCTTGATAGGGGTCAGTTAGGGTCAAATCACACTGACCAATCTAGTCATTATCATGGGCACTTTTTCTAGGGGTAAGTTAAGGTCAAATCACATTGACCATTTAGTCATTATCATTAAAAATTCATTAATCAATATGAAAATGAAGAAGATGGGTACTTCTCTAGGGGTACAATTAAGGCCATATTAAATCCCAGAGCTATCTAGTCATTATCATGAATATATCTCTAGCGTAACTGGTAAGTCGGTAATCAAAACTACGCTGACCCATCTAGTCATAATGAAACATAGAAAGGTGTTTTTAAAGGTAACAATTTTTTATAAGAATATTTTCTACCTATTCCTGATAGGTGCAGCCATTTGCTGGTATTGTGGATACAGTTAGATGGACAACCCCAAGAGTTCTGTTCAACATGGAGGCTGTGGGGCCGTTCAGGAATAGTAAACGTTCTAAGGATGTATTCGCTGAAGGTAAACGAACATATAGTAAACATGCTCAGGATGTGGTCGCTAAAGGTAAACAAATGTAAAGTAAATGTACCAAGGAATTGTTCCTTGAAGGTAAACAAACCTAAAGTAAACGTGCCAAGGATGTGGTCGCTAAGGGTAAACAAATGTAAAGTAAATTTGCCAAGGATGTGGTCTCTGAAGGTAAAACCAGCAGTTCTACCTTATCAATAATAAAAAGTTTTCTCAGCAGTCCTGAATATATGTGATGTTTATCCAATCTGTGCTGTGTAATATACATTGAAACATGTTGTAACACCAACAGGTGACCTGATCAAGAATATGCAGAACTTCACAGAGATGGTGGGCTGGAAAACTGATATAGAAGACCTCATCATTAAGTCTGAGGGAGTTCTCAAAATCGTGAGTTGAAGAAATATCTCGCACATAAGTGAACATTATATGTATGTTTATGTTAATCTTCCTGCTGTCTTTATACTGCTGTTGTGTCTATCTATACTAATAGTCGTTAAGTTTTGAGAAAGTGTTAACAAACATCATCTTGTGTATGAGCTTGGATTCCAAACTTCTGGGGTTAAAACAAGGTCACTGTTACTATAAATGGAATATTGGCATCAAATCTCCTCAGGCGTAATTTCTTTTTCGATTGTCACGAAACTTAATATACATTTTCATTTGACAACATTGACTTCGAGACTCTATACACCTAACATTTCTGATCACTTCCAATTTCTGAGGGAATAAGTATTACCTGTGATACCTTCTTTGTTTCCTGTTCATCCTATCTCATTCTGATGTATATCTGGTAGGTTTATATCTGGTTTGTTATGTTTTCAGTGTGACCAGGAGTATTTGAAAAATACTGCAAAGCGGATGATGGAATTCAGGAGAAAAAAGCCACCAGCTCCAGTAAGAAACACGTTTTTCCGAGCAAGAGCTATGGACTCTGATTCATCATCGGAGACCGAATCGGATGACTCTAGTGATTCTTCCTCGGACGATGACCTCCCTCGTCGCAGAAGAAACAAAAACATGGCATGGAATCGGACACGAAAACCAACAGATTATGGTAAAAATGGCATATCTAACAGTATTCATAGCAATGGAGCACGTCGTAACGGTGTTCCTGTTGACTTGAGAACTAAGATAAATAATAACAACAATAATGAAGGATCAAGAAACTACAGCACAGCATCTGCCCCAAATTCCACGAGAATAGACAAAAACGTGGCTAACGGTGTCACGAACAGTAAGGTGCCAGCCATTATGATGCGGAAAAAGGCTGGTACACCAACTGGCACAAGTTCAAATCCCGGTATAAAGTTAGAGAGTGAAACAGGATCTGTTCCAAATAGTACTGCAGGAGTCTCCAAGAAAATGCAGGCCAGAATTCGTAGGAATACAACAAACAAATTATTTGGTACAAAAACTCCAACTGGCACAAGTTCTGGTTCAAAAACGCCAACAAATTCAGGTTCAAAAACACCTGTCCATTCCAATAACAATAAGGACAAGCGGCTACGACCTTTGACAGGTAGAGGTAAATTTTCTCCAAAGCCTGGCGCAGAAAACAATAACAAACTGACCAGTGAAAACACGAAGAGTGTCAAACAGGAAAATTCTGATGTAGAAGCAAAAGAAAACAAAGCGATAGTGAATGATGGTAAGCCTCCTCGACCCAAAAAACCTCCAGTCACCAAGGAACTCAACTCTCTAAATGCAAAGCCTTATGGGTTTGCAACTCCACGGAAGCTTCCTGCTCGACCCACTGTGGCTTCCAATGTTATCGGGGGGCCAAAGCCTCAACCACCAAATTTTTATCAGGACATTTTATTAGGAAAGACAGATACTCCCAAAATATCTTATCGGCATCGGTTACAGCCGTCTAATACATACGATGCCCGTATATTCTCTTACAGAGGGGTGATTTCATCCTCCTCGGAGGCAGAATCTGACAGTGACTCTTCAGACTCAAGGTGACACACCAGTATTTAGTGGATTGAATTAAAAACTGACAATTTCACAAGAGGAATTATATAATCCCTCACTCTCCCCTTCCCTCATTGAATGTTTTGTGCATCATGCAAAAAACATAAGTAAAAGTTGTTCTGGTGTGAAGTTAACATAGATTCAATAGCGATGCCGCTTTATGTTAAATGTGACAGAAATGTATGTGCAGCAATTTAAAGAGTGCTTCCTGACAATGTATGTTTTACCTCTACAGAACGCATGTCTGATAATAAGCCAACCCATGTGCTCTCATTTTACAGAGGTTCTTTTGTTCATGAAGAGTTAACCTTTGTGTGTTATGAGCCCAGCACAAATTTTACAACCTTTGTAAGGATTAGGCCATTTTGAGCTTAAAATTGGTAAAAGTGTGACAATATATTTACCTGAACTGCACAGGTAAAGACGACTAAACTTATACATGTTATATCGATGGATGTATCGGAGATCAGAACCAAACAGAAATTATCTGGTACTGATGCTGACATTTGTACGGGTACAAGTGTGAACATATATATACAGCTTTCATGTCCTTTAGACATTATCTAGACATCATCTTATCATCATCTAGTCATAATGTAGTGTTGGGGCAAATGTTTGGCGAAGATCACGTTCTTTTGATTGTTTATCTGTTTTTCTTATGTTTTAGTAAGATACCAAATGTTGTACAATTTCAAAAGGAATCATTCCTTATTAAGAGTCTCAACCGTATTTTGAAAATGACATTGTGTATCATTTAAACTGAATGCTGCTTAATCCAGTAACCTGTATAATCTGGACATTCAAATAAGATTTAATGCATTGCTTTAGTAATTGAATCTGTGGATCCAAAAACCTGTCTATTATGAACAGATATGTCGCTGTACTATTTGGTTATTTAAGATGTATATATGACAACTGAACTGGTTTTCTCCCATCACTACAATCTAGTAGACGTAGATTGTGCGATGTTAAAACACTGTCAGGCTGGGCTGGTTCTAAGTTTACTGTATGGACAGCTTAGTCCTCTGTCCATCACTCAGCCTGGTGAAGGAGTTGGGTGATATTTCTCTGAAAATTAAAAGCTCATTGTCAGTATTAACTGATCATGTGACAGGTTTAGTTTCATGTCAGCATTGGTTTAAAGGTGTCTAGATTGTAAGATTGTCTTGATCCTCAATATTTTGTTTTAAAAATGTAGCCATTGAAAGCTAAATGATACATTACTATTTTTACTATAATATTCTTGAGCATTTACCATATGTATAATAACCATCACATTGTTATAACTACACCGAGTTTACAGTAAGTATGTATGACTGTTAAAATCATGTAGAAATATTGTTACTATGTTGATAGATTTTATCGTTGTTGTTTATATATTTGATGCCTCTGTGATGTTTTATCCGCCTTCCCTCCCTTTGTGCCATTATGTAAACATATCTGATCAGAACTCGACTGCTACATACTACCGTAACTTCTACCTACTGCTGTCATGATTGGTATACTCCCCAAGGTTCACATCCTAATGATTTGGAACACAAAGCTTCTGATTGGTTCAAGCCACCAAAATGTGAAACCTTATCTGGAGAATCCACATCATGATTGGTATACTCCCCAAGGTTCACATCCTAATGATTTGGAACACAAAGCTTCTGATTGGTTCAAGCCACCAAAATGTGAAACCTTATCTGGAGAATCCACATCATGATTGAAGCATGTGTTTTATATTTTGCTTTGTTAAGTAGAATAAAGCATTAGATAATTTTTAATTGTACAAACTTTTATAGAAAGAATTGATCATTATAGACAAGTTAACTGCTAGGTAAGTGCATTTATATGACCTTTGTGTACAGGTTAAATATAATGTGATGTATACCAAGGCTAGTCTAAGGGTACATGCAAGACAATGACAGAATGTGTATGAAGTCCCTTTAACTCATTCACCCCTAAAATTTCGTAATGGACTATTCCAACCTTTGAATTGGAAGAGTTCAAGTGTGTCTTCATGGGTGAATGAGTTAAGTGTGCATTTATATATAAATTAGTGACCTCCATTAGACATTCAGCTAAACTTCCTGTTACTGTATCGGCCATAATCTATGTCTACCATGAGTATTTTAAGAACTGATTTATGTTGTTTTATAACCCTTTCATCCCTATGTAACTTTAGTAGACTCTACTATGCATTAATCTGGTAAAGTCCTTTATGGTCTACAGTGGTGAAAGGGTTAAGTGTAGTAGTTTTTTTTACAATTTTCTGTCAAAACATATATTTATGTTCCTTCATTATTTTGTTTTACAAAATATTGAAAAGTACTGTAACTCTTGGGTTAAAGCTCTGCCAGGCTTGATCAAAATCAAATATTAAAGTTCTGATACATGTAATTATACTTCTGTTCTTCAAATTGCATTTATAAACAATGCTCTGTATATTTTTCAGGATTTGACATTTCTTGCTACTTAGACTGTCATCGACTGTGATACCTTTATATGTGATAAGTTACCAAGTTGTAAAAAGATACTTCACTATACTGGACCTCATAAACACCCTATTAAACTACCAGGTGATTGAGTATGGACCACCCATGTAGGTACCGCTACATAATGACATGATTGTAAACAATATCTACCGGTATATGGATGTGTATGGTAACTGTTTATTGTAAATAAATAGAACAGGGTTTCAAGGAACCTGTAAGTAACTTAGATGTGGAAAGTGTCAAAGGGGGACAGATGTGGAAAGGGGGTACACATCACAATAACAAACCACATGGGAGGCAGGGAGGGAGGGAGGGGTGCACAATACAATAACAATATTGTCACAATGGGGAAATACAACATTGGTATAAGGATTAACACTCGTTGACCTTCTCACTTAAGATAAATATATATATACATATAAAAATACACCCATTAAGTTTAAACTTTGTTAATTGTTATTTTAAGTGCTCCTTGCCAGTGTGGTAAAATTATAGAAGATACATACGTGTATGATCATAAAGCACACTGTCCATTAACTCACTACTCCCATTCAACATTGATCCATCTTAAAAGAATTGTTAACCACTAACAAGTACTGAAATTAGTTTAAATTTACAATTTTTGGAATTTCGGTGATTTGGCTGGATATAATGTCTGTCTTTCACAACCTCTGTTGCAAAACTGGTTCCAGGACTTCGGCAGGAGGCAACAGTACAGAAGTACCAGTCCTGTGAAACCAACCTTCTGGTCCTAAAAATCAGAAGTACTAGTCCTGTGAAACCAACCTTCTGGTCCTAAAAAACAGAAGTACCAGTCCTGTGAAACCAACCTTCCGGTCCTAAAAAAACAGAAGTACCAGTCCTGTGAAACCAACCTTCTGGTCCTAAAAAAACAGAAGTACCAGTCCTGTGAAACCAACCTTCCGGTCCTAAAAAAAACAGAAGTACCAGTCCTGTGAAACCAACCTTCTGGTCCTAAACAATGGTCTCGAAAGTCTGGCTCCCGGTCGTTGTTAAGAATAAGTTTTAAATTCTGCTGAAGATATTTGGCCTTACATTAGAATTATTTCAAAAGATATATTTCTACTGTAATACATTGTATATATGGGACACTGTAATACATTGTATACATGTGACACTGTAATACATTGTATATATCGGACACTGTAATACATTGTATATATGGGACAATGTAATACATTGTATACATGGGACTCTGTAATACATTGTATATATGGGACACTGGAATACATTGTATATATGGGACAATGTAATACATTGTATACATGGGACACTCTAATACATTGTATACATGGGACACTGTAATACATTTTATATATGGGACACTGTAATACATTGTATATACGGGACACTGTAATACATTGTATATATGAGACACTGTAATACATTGTATACATGGGAAACTGTAATAAATTGTATACATGGGACACTGTAAAACATAGTATACATGGGACACTGTAATACATTGAATATATGGGACACTGTAATACATTGTATATATGGGACAATGTAATACATTGTATACATGGGACACTGTAAAACATTGTATACATGGGACACTGTAATACATTGTATATATGGGACACTGTAATACATTGTATACATGGGACAATGTTGGTAAGGTGCATATACTTGTTAAAGATTAACTTGTTTATTGAATATAATTATCAGATATGTTTTCCTCCAAATATATCTTTATAAATATTGATAGAAACGTTAACTTATTTGACCTTTTTAAAATTGTTGACCATTGTTGCAGATATGTGTATTTATTATACCTGAGTTCTATATCAAATGTTGACATTAAAATATCAACTACCAAGATATGTTTTGTCAGCGTTTTTATTTCATCAGTAGCATGTATTTGTATTCAATTGAAAATGCCATAATCAGTTTACAAGGTGCTGCCAAGGATGGTCAAGGACGCATGGTAGTACATCAGTTGACATATTACAACTGTCAAATCATGGCGACATTCATGAATATCTTCTTTAGGTCTGTTCTTAAACTACTGAATTTACCATAAGTAACTAAGATGTAGTAAAACTATTTGCTATTGTTAGAATATATCACCATTGTTCATGCTATAGTGCTTTGAGGAAAAGATGGCCACTGACATCAGACTTGATTCTATCCTCATAATCCCATGGTCATGCTCTACAACAGCACAGGAGATATGTTATATCAAGCTCAACACCTGGGATTCTATAAGTGTCTGGGTACTGATATAATGAACTTTTATTGGTGATATCACACCATCACTTCCTGTAAGACAGAGGAAATGTATTGGTTTTCCATTGAATACCATATATTTTTCGCAAGTATGGCAGAATACCAATATATTTTCACAGGTGCAAAGAAAAAATGGACAATCGATATATTCTGCCATACGAGTGAAATATACCATTTACGATACTCGTCAAGAAAACCATTACCTTTTTATCAGTATTTACAACTATGAAATAGTTACTAAATCAAAACTGTGGCATAATCAATTGCAATCTTTGGTGCAATATTCTACCAATGTCATGAGTGATAACAAGGCTGTTCACAACTTTGAATGGACTCATGATTTCTGCTATATCGGTATATCTGGCCAGATCTGCTTATGTAATGTTATCAGTTGTGCAAGTTCAGTAAATATCTTGCTGTACATAGACATACCAAAACAACTACTGTGGCTTCATCTGCATCTGAACTGAAAATCACATGCTTTGAATGCAGTGAAAGTACAATGAGAAAGATATAATTTTCATCATGTTGAAAGGAAGCAATTTATGACATCACTGGAAAAATGTAATAATTATAGATATGGCACCTGTAATATCTGTATGTTGTGTAGTTTATATTGCACACACCATTATATACATACATAGTCATACATCATATAGCTCATGTCACACACAGCCATTCTATACATACATATTCATACGTCATAGCTCATGTCACACACAGCCATTCTATACATACATATTCATACGACATAGCTCATGTCACACACAGCCATCCTATACATACATATTCATACGTCGTATAACTCATGTCACACACAACCATTCTATACATACATATTCATACGTCGTATAACTCATGTCACACACAACCATTCTATAAATACATATTCATACGTCATAACGCATGTCACACACAGCCATTCTATACATACATATTCATACGTCGTATAACTCATGTCACACACAACCATTCTATACATACATATTCATACGTCATAACGCATGTCACACACAGCCATTCTATACATACTTCTACTTCTAAATGGTACTGACCAACTTCAACAATTTGAAGATAAAATGTCAGACAAGGAGTGAAACATGGAAAGAGATTGTTTTTAANGGGTATAGTTCGAGGGAAGAATGATGCCTTTCTGGTCTGGGTTTTTGAGTGGGGAATTTGATACGAAAACTGGTGGTTTGTTCGGGATTTTCTAACTGTAGGGATTAATCTGTCTGATTTTACGATAGCGACTTTCTGGTTTACAATGTTATGAAGCATGGTCAGACGAGCATCTCTACGTCTATCTGCTAGAGGGCGCAGCTTTAGGTGGTCCAACATTTCTGACACACTGGAGGTACGATGGTTGTACCTGTGCTTATTGAGCACATAGCGCGCTGCCCTTCGCTGGACCATTTCCAACTTGTCAATATTTGTTTGGGTGTGAGGGTCCCATACTGTACAGGCATACTCAAGTGATGGTCGAACTAATGATTTGTATGCCTGTACTTTGGCTGATGTTGAGCCAATTTTAAGATTTCGTCTTAAAAAGCCTAGTGTAGAATTTGCTTTTGGGCAGATAGTATTTATATGTGAATCCCATTTAAGGTCAGATGATAGTGTTACACCCAGATACTTGGCCTGACTAAGATGTTCCAGTATGTGTCCATACATATGCATACGTCAAATAACTCATGTCACACACAACCATTATATATATACATATATATATATAATGTAATATCCATATCCATACTAGATACCTGCATCCATACTGAAGTCACATTTATAAAGCATTCCATATACATATTTTATATATATTTGGTATTATAATGTTCATAGATGGTAAAAACCAAATTGGCACATCTGATTGTTCACAAGGTTGTCAGTATCACAATTTGCTGGTTAAGACTTGAGGATCTGTAAAGAAAGCAAAAGACATGTAAACAGGACATGTGACACTTATCTATTATTTACTGCTCAGTCCTCATCCTACGTCATTAATCAGTACACTACAACACTTGTCTTTTATTTACTGCTCAGTTCTCATCCTAAGTCATTAATAAGTACACTACAAAACTTGTCTATTATTTACTGGTCAGTTCTCATCCTATGTCATTAATAAGTACACTACAAAACTTGTCTATTATTTACTGGTCAGTCCTCATCCTACGTCATTAATAAGTACACCACAAAACTTGTCTATTATTTACTGGTCAGTCTTCATCCTAAGTCATTAATAAGTACACTACAAAACTTGTCTATTATTTACTGCTCAGTCCTCATCGTAAGTCATTAATAAGTACACTACAACACTTGTCTATTATTTACTGGTCAGTCTTCATCCTAAGTCATTAATAAGTACACCACAACACTTGTCTATTATTTACTGCTCAGTCCTCATCCTAAGTCATTAATAAGTACACTACAAAACTTGTCTATTATTTACTACTCAGTCCTCATCGTAAGTCATTAATAAGTACACTATAACACTTGTCTATTATTTACTGGTCAGTCTTCATCCTAAGTCATTAATAAGTACACTACAAAACTTGTCTATTATTTACTGGTCAGTCCTCATCCTAAGTCATTAATAAGTACACTACAAAACTAACACATACCTACTAGCAAAATACATGTGAATTTTAAGAATTTGGTACTTAAATATCCCTCAACAGCAAATTTCTGTGAGTAGATTTTTTCTATTTTCTATTAAAAACACAATATTGATAATATCTGATAAGTGACATTAAGCGGCGTGATATTAAGTGAATTGTTCTGTATGAACAAAGATGTTGTGGGAAAGATACCCTTATAGTCCTTTAGAATCCTTGGTTGTCTTTCACTGTAAGTATCTGTTTTAATTCAGTTCATTAATGTTACACTTAATGAAATGAAGGATTTGTCAGTGAGTTTCATAGTCAACAAGTGAGATTTTCAATCATTTATATTACTGCACTTAGAAATGATTGGTTAATTATCCGGAATAGCTGTTACAGGTTGTTCTTAATTACCTTGTTTAAATTTCTCCATTGTCCACAGGCTGTGTATGACTGGATTTCTAACGCAGAGGGATCGCAGAACCGATTTGTCTGTAACAGAAAACATGACATTACTCTCCAGGAATCGGTCACAGTGGTAATCTATAGATGTGGTTTATAGTTAGGTTACCACTGTCTGGCTACTTGTTTACTTTGTAGAAATGAATCACTCCAACTGACCATTCTTATTTCAATGTCTATGTGGACTTTTTGTAGAAAACTTAATTCTATATATATTGTCCTCTCAAAACAAACCAGAGATAAAACCTTTGATTGGTCAATAATCTCCAGGGTACATTTACAGTGATTAAGTTTTGTTTAATCCTTCTATAAACTTGACACTCTATCAGGACTCCAAGCAAGCAATAATACGCTTCATTTATCTAGAATATGGAGCAAGTTTTACAAATCTTAAACATTAAGTTGTCAGTATGCTCTGTCCTCACCCCACTGCCGACACAGAAACCTAATATGTGGGAAACTTGTTCATTATATCTCTGGGACATGTACTTAAATTCAGACGCTGTAAAAGTTTATTTCACTTTTGTGAACCTGAATGTGAATTACATCAGACTTGTTACCCTGAATGTAAAGAACTTTGACCTTTGACCAACGATGTACATGACTGCTACGTAAATAACCTCAACATGTATGACCTTTACACAGTATCAATTACCATTACATCTGAATCAAAATTTCAATTACCTTGACCTATGCCCACTATGTCAACAACATTGACCTTTGACCCACAATGTCAATGACACTGACCTACGACACACAATACAAATCAATTACCATTACATCTGAATCAAAATTTCAATTACCTTGACCTATGACCCACAATGTCAACAACATTGACCTTTGACCCACAATGTCAATGACACTGACCTCCGACACATAATACAAATCAATTACCATTACATCTGAATCAAAATTTCAATTACCTTGACCTATGCCCACAATGTCAACAACATTGACCTATGACCCACAATGTCAATGACACTGACCTACGACACATAATACAAATCAATTACCATTACATCTGAATCAAAATTTCAATTACCTTGACCTATGCCCACAATGTCAACAACATTGACCTATGACCCACACTGACCTACAACACATAATACAAATTAAAGTTATATGGATGACAAATTCTAATTACTCACCCCCAGACTCTATGTAGGAGTCCAGTACAGGGATGATGGTTGCTATGGGAACACTCATGTTGATATGAGGATAACTGGCTCCTGTTGATGTATCTCTGTAATAAAATACATTAATTTAACATTGAGGAAACGTAAAAACATGCATATATATTTTAAATTCAGGATGATTCACTACTACAGATAAAGCAGATTTTTCCTTCCACCATCCTAGAAATATCAACTTTTAGGCTACATTCGCGTATCACGGTTGAAACGGTAAAGGTGGCACAGAAATAGTCAACGATAAACGAACACACTTGGACCGTTCTATAAGCAGAGCTAAAAATGCACAGTTTTGGAGAATAAAAACAATGTATCAAGTATGTTACGCCCTCCTTTCACGCGTCCACTGAATTACATAACGAATCTTAAAAACTACACGTGGCTTGACATTGTTTGAGAAAGAAATAACGCAAACTAGCAATAGTCAGCATTTTAGTTTCAGTCAGGTACATCTGGACCCCTCAATCTACACATGCCGAATTTTCCTGAGGTCAGCCTCGGTTCAGATCTGTGCCTGTCGTTTTCTTTACAGGTTCACCCGGTTCAACCATTTCAACTGGATACGCGAATGTAGCCTTACAAACTCAAGTGACCGTTCATTTCCAAGGTCAATACCGTTTGCTCTAAAACTTCAAAAGGTCCCTGTTACAGAAGAATGAATGCCATATGATTCTTGAGAAGAAATTATTTGAATGACAGAAAGACCTTAGCTGTACTTCTATTGTAAACATACTTACTTCAGCTGTATTCTTAGTCTGGCTCCACCTGATGCAGTATTTTGTATACAGCACTATTACAATTTAAAGTCAATAGTTGAGATGTATTCTTGGCCAGTATGGCCACTAAAATATCAATGAGCTAACAGGAGTGAATTTACAGTATTTTAAATGTATCAAAACATTTTTCAAAAACTTTCATTTGGAAGAAATGTTTGTTCCTGTATTAGGGAGATTACATATTATTACAACTGACAACATGTGATCCTATACTAGAACAGAGATTACCTGGCATTACAGACGACAAGGCCCACCAACCTGCCCTCCATGTCCACCACCGCACCACCACTGGCCCCGGCCTGTACAGCACATGTTGTCTGAAAACAATAACGCCTATACTTGTAAATGTTATGAACTTTTTACATCAGCAAAATTTTTCCCACAAAAGGAAGTACCGAACGGAATAAACACAGGGTTGAACCTCTGACCTTATAAAAAAACATGCTCCACCAACAGAGCTGTCCAACTAGTGATGGTCTTTTGCTTTGCCTCTTTATCAATTTTTTATATAAAAATTCACAAGAAAAATTCATGCACTGTCAAACCCTTTCATTATTTTATTCAAATCACCTGCAAGCTTGAAATATATTTCAGGCCAAAATTTAGTGCCGTATTACATAATAGAAAAAGGCCCGGAACATTTGTGAGTATTACAAATTAAGGAACACATTTCTGTTACCTGTATCATCACTGGTTGATTTCGGACTCGTATGACCTTTGATACAATTCCCTTGGTTACAGTTGGTTCAAGGTCAAATCCTCTGCCAAACAAAGCATGACCTATCACTAATACAGATTCCCCTGTAAAAACAATATTCAGTTGATATACTTATATGATAGAGGAATCTTTGGCATGATGAGTTTTTAACTGGATTAGTTGTCACTGGATAGTGGGATAACTGGATTAGTTGTCACCGGATAGTGGGATAACTGGATTAGTTGTCACCGGATAGTGGTATAACTGGATTAGCTGTCACCAGATAGTGGGATAACTGGATATGTTGTCACTGGTTAGTGGGATAACTGGATTAGTTGTCGCCAGTTAATGGGATAACTGGATTAGTTGTCGCCAGATAATGGGATAACTGGATTAGTTGTCACTGGATAGTGGGATAAATGGATTAGTTGTCACCGGATAGTGGGATAAATGGATTAGTTGTCACCGGATAGTGGGATAAATGGATTAGTTGTCACCGGATAGTGGTATAACTGGATTAGTTGTCACCAGATAGTGGGATAACTGGATATGTTGTCACTGGATAGTGGGATAACTGGATTAGTTGTCGCCAGATAATGGGATAACTGGATTAGTTGTCACTGGATAGTGGGATAACTGGATAAGTTGTCACTGGATAGTGGGATAAATGGATTAGTTGTCACTGGATAGTGGTATAACTGGATTAGTTGTCACCGGATAGTGGGATAACTGGATATGTTGTCACTGGATAGTGGGATAACTGGATTAGTTGTCGCCAGATAATGGGATAACTGGATTAGTTGTCACTGGATAGTGGGATAAATGGATTAGTTGTCACTGGATAGTGGTATAACTGGATTAGTTGTCACCGGATAGTGGGATAACTGGATAAGTTGTCACCGGATAGTGGGATAAATGGATTAGTTGTCACCGGATAATGGGATAACTGGATTAGTTGTCACCGGATAGTGGGATAACTGGATTAGTTGTCACCAGATAATAATAATAATAATTGGAGGTTCTTATATACCGCTTTATCACAACCTAGTTTGTAGGTCGTCTCAAAGGGGTTCACAAATTATTATCCGTGGTTATAGGGCCTTTGCAACCAGCCAATAATTTCTCAACTCCCTGGGGAGCATACAGCCGCAGCTGCCATTTCGGCGCTAACAGCATTCTTTCAACAATTCTAGCACTGCCCAACCACATTCTCATTTACAGCTGAACAGACTGGAACAAGCAGAGTATAAAAGTATCTTGCTCAAAGATACAACACATTGCCGTGTCGTGGCGCTAACCCGCAACCCTTCGGTCACGAGCCCGGCGTCCTACCACTGGACTACCGTGCCTTCTAACAATGGGATAACTGGAATAGTTATCACCAGATAGTGTGATAACTGGATTAGTTGTCACCAGATAGTGTGATAACTGGATTAGTTGTCACCAGATAGTGTGATAACTGGATTAGTTGTCACCAGATAGTGTGATAACTGGATTAGTTGTCACCAGATAGTGTGATAACTGGATTAGTTGTCACCAGATAGTGTGATAACTGGATTAGTTGTCACCAGATAGTGTGATAACTGGATTAGTTGTCACCAGATAGTGTGATAACTGGATTAGTTGTCACCAGATAGTGTGATAACTGGATTAGTTGTCACCAGATAGTGTGATAACTGGATTAGTTGTCACCAGATAGTGTGATAACTGGATTAGTTGTCACCAGATAGTGGGATAACTGGATTAGTTGTCACCAGATAGTGTGATAACTGGATTAGTTGTCACCAGATAGTGGGATAACTGGATTAGTTATCACCAGATAGTGGGATAACTGGATTAGTTATCACCAGATAGTGGGATAACTGGATTAGTTATCACCAGATAGTGGGATAACTGGATTAGTTATCACCAGATAGTGGGATAACTGGATTAGTTATCACCAGATAGTGTGATAACTGGAATAGTTGTCACCAGATAGTGTGATAATTGGATTAGTTGTCACCAGATAGTGTGATAACTGGATTAGTTGTCACCAGATAGTGGGATAACTGGATTAGTTGTCACCAGATAGTGGGATAACTGGAATAGTTGTCACCAGATAGTGGGATAACTGGAATAGTTGTCACCAGATAGTGGGATAACTGGAATAGTTGTCACCGGATAGAAGGATAACTGGATTAGTTGTCATAATTAGTTCTTGTAACAATGAACTTTGGAAAGTTTGGTCGAGCACATATTCTTATCATGATATACCAAAAAAAACAAGAAATACCTTTTCACACTACATCACTATTTTAAAAATTCTAAATTTTCTTAATTTTAGTTTTCATAGTTTTAGTTTTCATAGTTTTACTATTTCCCTAAATATACCCTGACAAAATGCCTAACACATTACCTTGTCTGAGTGTGCCTGTCCTTCTGACCTTGATACCTGGCTCGGAGGTACTTGTCTTCTGTTCCAGCAGGATTCCAAGGTCAAACTGCTGACCCATAGGGACACGGTACACCACGTCCGCTCGGTAAGGTGTCTGGACGGGCTTGTACAGCACCTCCACTGTATATACAAATATATACAATTTTACGGATGTCATTGTAAATCAAATCAAACAAAGTGCTTCAATTATTCCTTATCCCGACCTTAAAGAAATGTTTGTTTTCAGAGGTCCAAGAAAAATAATCATTTACCTATTGTTGCAAAGCTAGCTAGCTTATATTATCTCAATATCTCCATTGACTCCACCTCATCTAACCGGATTAATTTCAAAATATTATCCCTTGATTAAGATCATAAAGTAAAGCGAGTAAGCAAAGTAAATTAAAGCAGAAGACTTCATTAATCTCTAATATTCTCTTTCAATGGAGGAAATGTTTTGCATTGACATCTTTTAATAAAGAAGAGGTTAAAAGCAATAAGGCTGAAGATATACATAATATGTCATTTCTTATACAGTAGTAATAATATCTGTTTACCTGAGGTGGGATCACCTTTGCCGATCACATGACTACAGGTGAGAATGACCCTTTGACCTTGCTTGTTGTGGCCCACACAGATGCCGGAGCCCCAGTTTCCATTGACAGATATGTGTGGGATGTTGACTTGAACAGATTTGATGACCTTTGACATAGTCCCTGTGTTGGTAAAGGACAAGAATTAGATTAGGTTAACAATATTTACATGGTCAATTGTTGTAACTATATAAGTATATTTTTCCAAATTAAACAAAAAAAAAAAAAAAATGGATACAGGACCCAAGACTTTGTTATAATCTTGTCATGCAGTACTTACATTGACTTCCATGTGTGTTGACTGAATAGTAAGTGTCATCGGACCATTTCAATGGCAGGTCGTTCAGACTGTCAAGAATCTCAGACAAGGAGGCAGCTAACGATAGTCCAACCCATTCGTTATTCTTCCAACACAAAGTAGCTATCATAATACCCATCAAAACTCTGAAACAAAACACAATGGTCATTTCAATACCCATTAAAACTCTGAAACAAAACACAGTGGTCATCTCAATACCCATTAAAACTCTGAAACAAAACACAATGGTCATTTCAATACCCATTAAAACTCGGAAACAAAACACAATGGTCATTTCAATACCCATTAAAACTATACTACAAAACATGGGAGAGCCCATCACAACGCTTTGAAACAAGACCAATCTGGTACAAATCTAAGGCATCTATTTATTTGTGATTTGAGAGATGATCGAAACGGGTCCAACATGAATTTTAACCAGGGAACTCTAACTCAAAAATGTTCTGGCTCTGGTAAGTTCTTCATACTACGGACATCCGAAACTTTAACACTATTAACCCTTTCACCCCTATGTAACTGAAATAAACTCTACCATTCATTGTTCTGGAAGTCCATTATGGTCTATAGTGGTGAAAGGGTTAAATCATAACATTCCTTTCAAATCTTTCCTATTGAGTTCACAATTCATTTTTTATTTTTAAAAAAAACATTTTTAACACTATATTTTACTTCTTTAATTTAACACTGAACTCCAAATTAAAAAAAAAAACATGTTACGACTGAGAATTTTTTTCGAGGTAAAGAACTCTTGTGAAAAGCAGAGCCTCATTAACTACTCTTTAGTCCCTGTTCCTAATTTAAGTCTTCTCCCAACACTGCACTGCTTACATCTGAGGTATGTAGTATCTCTTTGCCAAATACCACAGTAGCTTAGAACAAATTAATACAGTTGATACTCTACCGAAAATCAACTTCTTCTGCATCCAACATGACTATCCAACAAACTCCATAGCAATGGCATATACATATCTGTGTAGTAGCAATGGGATACACAAAACCACATGCTTCAAATTGTTTGAAATTTTAAAGGAAGTTTCGATCTGCACCTCCTCAGAATGTCAAAAACGTTTGACACCATCTGGGAACATTATCACATAGCCCGAATTTCCTCTGGCCACGACACTAAGACTTATGACATTTTGACAGAGAGATGTCTGGTCATCTCTCTGTCAAAATGTCTAAGTCTGGTGTCGGAGCCAGAGGAAACTCCGGCTACTGGAAACAATGTTCAAAGGTTACTGTTTTGCCTCAGTCATTCCTAAGTACTTTTTAACAAATATTGATCCCAGGAAAAAATTTGCAATAATACTTGAAATCATTTACAATGGACCATCCCTGAATTCAAACCCTAAACCGCTGTACTCTAGGATACAATCTACCCACTGTTTTCACTTATTTTACATTATAACATGTATTAATGTACTGTATAAAGAATTCGTCTTTTACCGGTGTTTTCCATCACAGAAGTAGAGGGCGCCACCTTCTGCTCCTGGGATACACCTGGCATCTGTCAGAATCAAGATGTTGTTTTTTCCTGATAGGTTACTTATGATTCCCTGGCTGCGGCAGTTGAAGAAAATCTCTGGACTCACACTCCCGAATGGAGTAGACTGGATCTCTACACGGTCCCCTTGTTGATTGTTGACAGATAAGCGAACATCTAGAACACTCTCAAATGGTTTCCAGTTCCTTATTTTCAATAATAGAAAACATGGAAGCAAACTGTAATATTCAGGACTGTTCTGATTTCTCTTCTCCCTTTTTTCGTTCCCCTGATCAACATCAGTCAAGTTTTCCACAAAGTCCCAACTGCCAGCAGGTAATAATTTTGAAAGAACTTGTCTTAATGACCAACATTGAAAAATACACTGGACAGAAGCATTATGTATCACAAATCCAGGACTACTTTTCAGCTCACTATTAAGAAAATTTGGTGCAAGCTTATTGTTTAAAGGTTGAGACAGTTCATTTTCCTCTAAATTTTCCACTTGAGTTTTTTGAAACAACACTTCAACTTCAAATCGAGACAGTTGTTTTGATTGAGAAAAATATTCTTCTTTTAAGTCTCTGAGGACAGCTGAATTGCTTGTCAACATCTGAGACAAGAGTGATGCATGGGTGAGGATGATTCCATGTCGTGTGTCGATAAGAAGGCCACAACATGTGCTTTCTGTCCCATCCTTGCCATGAGATATTGACAGTGTACAACAGCGCTGTGACAAGGGAAGCTCTGCATCTTTCAGTTTCCCCATTTTCTGTGAAAAAAAATGTAAAATAACATGAAGATATTGACCAATAAGATTAATGAGAAAATGATTGAAAATTGATTTCTATTATATTATTACTTTACATTGTGATTGTATTGTAATATATTTAAGGATATTGCTAACTGTCTAATATGTGTTAACATGTAAATTTGTGACAGGGTTATCCCCCCTTCAAAAGTTTTAGATAAACATGGATAAATTAGCATATTCCTAAATATACGTAATTAAAATGATCATTAATGTTCAATGTAACATCAAAACATCACTAATTCCTGCTTTTGCAAATGAAGCATTTTCATATCTGTTCAGAAAGTAAAACAAAGATGCTTCCGGAGATCGCATGACTAGAGTGCTACCGTATTAGCTTTTTATTTTAAATAGCCTAAAAAAAGAAATGGTTTCTTGATCAATATTTCGAGATTTATCTCTGCTGCAATGTCAACGCACCAGGATTAAAACGTTTTGTGAAAGGCATTACAGGGACAAGACAGCACTGACTGCATGACCCCTTTCAGCTAATTTCTAGTGTTTTCATCTATAGATTGTTTACCCTGGTATGTGTCCCACAGTCTGGTTATCACTTACAGGAGGGAATCTGAAACACGTGAAAAGAACAGATGCTGGACACAAAAAAACATGTATTATGTGTATAATATGCTACATTATTTTCATAATATATTTCATACGCATCTATATATTTGTTTTTATGTGTCTGCAACTGTAGTCAAACCCCTTTCCCTTATAATGATCTATATACACGTATAGGGAAGCACTTAGCAGGGGAAATAAGCTTGCAAAAACACTCTCCAATTAATTATATTTTATGGTGGTGGTATGCCACTTTTTTGCTGGTAACAGATAAGCTAGGTATACAAATTAACTTTAGATTATGTGACATTTTAAGCATTCATTTTCGTTATGAAAGAAATTGATATGTCATTACACCCCTTCTTTTTAAGGTGTAGCAGCCTGGACTTGGTCTGAGTGAATCCTCGGCGACCAGATAGCTAAATTGGGCGAGTGTCTGACTAGAGTTCGGAGGGTTCCAGGTTCGAGCCCCAGTCTGGCCCCCCTCTTTTCTCCTGTTACAAATTTACCCACAGAAGATGGTATAGGGTCTCGTTACTCCAACAGTGTTAGAGCTGAAGGTGTTCATGGCGAGATGCTTTTTTTAATGACAGGCGCGCGCCGCGTCGCTGTCGGCAAAATCATATCAGATAGAAAAAAAAGCTGACCAGCGACCTCTTATTTTATAGGAGTACAAAGAGTTAATGCTTCCAAAATAAGAGGTTGCAGTCAGCAAAATCATATCCAAAAAAAAATGCCGACCATGCAGTGACCTCTTTTGTTAAGGAGTATTAAATTTGGTCTTGCGTGTCTCAGAGTTCAAGCCTTTGTTAAAGAAAGGAGGAATGAAACGGAACTGAACTTGGTCATTGGCGACCAGATAGCTCAATTTGTAGTGCGTCCCTTGGTCTTGCTGTGCATTTCTATTTCTTTCTGTTACAAAGGCATCAACCTTAAATGTCTGTGCATCTTTTTAACAACCAAAATTCAATAAATTCAAATTACATATCAATTTATTCCAATGTGAAGTTGTTTGGCTGGGATCTTATGATTAGTTGATTATCATTGGCTTGAAATGAATGATATCCAAGCCAATAATTTATCAGGCTTGTTGAACCTGCAAAATAGTGGGTGTAACCCTGTACTCCAGAAGCTAAATTAACTCTCTTAATAATCAAAGTGCTTAACAAGGATATGACAGTTCCTTTAAAGTATTTAAATACACAAAATAATGAACTGCATTGTGTTGCCATTTTTAGATCATGCATGTAAAAGCAATATGACGATTAATATTGTACCTAGATCCCACCAAAACGAAACTGCACCTGAAGGCTGAACTGCCGTCTGTGCCTGTAGTAAACAAGCACCTGTTATTTTGTGTACTACGTCATCAATTCATGGGTAACGTTAATGTTGCAGTGTGAAATGCACTTGTTTGCAACATTTTCCCTCGAGAAAACATGTTGAGTTTATTTTCATGTAAACCACACTTCATCACACCGGAGAATAATAGAATGGGCGCGGTCAGATACGCTATATCAGTATACTAAATGAAGGAGTGGTGTTACAGCCAATACATTTTTATTTCCGGTTAGAGGTCAGTGTCTGACGTCAGCATGCAGGCCGACCATTTGCACTGCCAAAACTTGCCCGATTGTTAATCTTAAAAACGACCAAACTGTTTAAGTCTTTGTATCCATTGTAGTCTGCATTCTTTAAAGAATACTATAATATAAGCACGACATCGTGACAGTTTTTAAACCCACCTGTACGTGCAATAGACCACGAACCATATTACTAGGTCAAAGGTTAAATATGTCCCTGATCAACCAATTGTAAGCCCCTTAGGTCACAGGCATGTTACATGACGGTGAGTGTTTTCTGAATATTATTTGCTGATAAATTTGTTGTGAATGGTTTGGGTTGGGTTGGTGTAAGTCCCTGGTGGCTATTATGGGCTCTGTTTTTTCCAAAATGTACTGTTCTGCTGCACATGTGCAATATATCGCCGTGATCATCACGATCGGAGCTGTCGATTGCGATAATGCTTTGTTCAGAATGGGGTCATGTTGAAACATAACTTTAGCTTTGGAAAGCCTCAGTAACTTGCCGGGAAGTGTCAATTCATTTGTCAGTCCAAGTATATAAACTATTTCCTCTGACCCCATGGCAAATGATGATTGTGCAATTTAACACAGTTGTTAGCGCGAGACGATTATAGGCCGTTGTTAAACATGTCTGTATGAATGTTCATATTAACAGCACTTGCTTCTTTAGCAGGTTGTTGAAAATGTCTATTTTGAATCCGATCTGCTTGGCGGTAGAAAAATAATCCGTCTGTCTATCCTTTCAGGGTATTATGGGTTTAAAGACCTTTTAGTCTAATGAGTTGTGGTATCATTTTTCATAAGTCGTATTTTGTCTAACCCAGAATTTGTTCATAAGATCACTGAACACCGATTTTTCCATTGAAGGGGAAAATGACTTTAGAACGATTTTGTATATAATGGCCTCCTTATAGATATGTGCGATACATTGTCCGCCATTTGTAAGCAATCGGATTTGGTTTGTTGATGATACAGATATTATTTCAGAACAGTTATAAACTGTGTCTATCTTTTATTGATAGGAATAGGTTAACGTTGTATCTTATCTGTAGGCGGTAACTCTGATTTCAAAATACCACACATCTTTTGAAACGAGAGTGATAAAATCTAATAAAATATTTGGTAGTACATAGTACTACATACATGTGTAATGATTATAAACATATCATTTTTGTGGGTCCAGCACCTTTGATTACCTAGCTATGATGCTGGATTTCATACATTGAAATTTACAAGACATACACATGAGAATATTAATATTATGTGCATGTTTACTGTATTGCATGTTATTTACAATTGTATGAATGATTCCATTACAAGTGATTGTGTGTCGGTGAAGTAACTTACATTTCTCATTGACAGGTACATTTGAAGTTAGTTTCTCAATTTTAGATTGTGAAAGAAGTTTTCAACCAAATTTCATAATGGACTGTCCGAAAACATGGAACAAATTATTCTGAATTATCATACTTTTTCCCAAAAAATCTGTTATAATGTGTTCGGAAGATTATGTTTGGACAATTTTTTTCTTTGTGACATACATGTATGAGTTCAATAAGTTGTTCCCTGATACTGGCTTATATTTTGAAAAAAATGATGTTAATTGACTTCCTGCTCTCAAAAAATAAATGGAATAGGATTTTTTGATATTTTGAAGCCTTATAAATACAGTATCTTCAAATTCAATAATAAAAACTGAGTTCTGGAGATTTCTGAAAGCACCCCTGTGCCACCTTAAGTAGTGAGTTCAGCTGGCTCAAAGGCCAAGTGAGAGGAGTAACCTGGCCTGAAGAGCTAAGTGATTATGAGCTTATAATGCTACCAATGCTATCATTATCATTTAATTAATGGACCCTACATTACCATGATAGTTATAATTCATAGTGTTCTTCCTTGAAGAGTGATGGAATTTGAATTTAAAAAGCAATTGCTATTTAATTTCCTCTTGTCCTGACATTCATAGCTTGTAATGACCTGTCACAGGCGGGTTCTACTGAAATCATTCATTTTCATAATTAACAATGCAGATCTGGCAGTCTCGATTCCCATATATTTGCATCAGAATGGGCTCTTCATATTATCACGTCAAATGTTTTGCTGACAGAGTCAACAGATACATTTGAGTTTTGCATAATGTATGATATGTTACAAGTCCGTTACACCGAATGAGGATTCAGCAATTTTTCCAAGAAAAAGACTTGAAAATACAGAAAAGCTTGCATTTGTTAAACTCTTTTAGGTAAGGAATTCATTTAGTTCATAAAAAAGTGAATGGTTAGCATGAGCTCTGCACGGACAGAGACACTATCCATTTTTCAAAATCAGACAAAATGAAGAAGAAATTTGCTGATTTAGTGATTATTTTTTCATTCCCCACTCAACAAAATTTATAAGAGATATTGAAAAGAGATCCATGAGTCTGCTGATACAGCTGGTTGGGAAGAATTATTTTGTCCATGTCGCGGTAACTATAATAGGTTTACATCATCACATGGGGGCCACAGAGGGCTAGTGGTTAATTGGAATATAAGGTGTCTGACCATCTATAATCACCAGCCCTCCACCACTGGGTCTCCAGTTCAAGACCTACGTGGGGCTGTATGCACCAGGAACTGGCCGCAGGTCGGTGGTTTTTCTGTGGGCACTCCAGTTTTCCCTCCACCACCAAAACCTGACACATCCTAAATGACAAAAGCCGTTAAAAAGGCGTAAGCACAAACAAACCAAACCAGACAACATCATGTCAGTGATGCAGCTTGTGTTGCTCTTTATGCTGCATGTTGTGGAGGCTAAATTTGACCTACATTTACACTTATGGTGCAAGTGACTGAAGATGAAATGGTCTAATCCATATTTATTATATAAGGTTAAATTTCATCCATATCTTGGTAATGATCATTGGCTACATGGAGGATATTGCATCAATGAAGCAACTAGGGTTGCTGTAGCAAATGTATGTTGCTGATATTCATCTGACATGCATTCAATTTAATGCACCCTGTATCATTCACAAATGTGAAGTATCCTACATTGTAATTGGGCATCTCATTGTCTCGCAATTATAAGACCCCTGAAAGTTAGCGCAAGTATTATTATAGATAGTATTAAATGTTGCTGGTAAATATATAGCTGGGTCTCGCGTCTGTTGATAACTCATATAATTTAGTTATATTTATGGCAAACCAATATATCCCTATTCCGTCTTTGCGTATTGCAGAGTTATCTTCTCTTGGGAGCAGGTATTGATTGTTACGTCATTGGTTTGTGTGAGAAAATTAAGTTGTTTTCTCAAAAATTGATGACGTTACTTTCACAAACAAGTGACGTAACAATCAATCCCTGCTCCCAAGAGAAGATAACTTTGCAATACGCAAAGACGGAATATGTGATTTAAAAGCAAAGATATACTTTTATTGCAGCAAAAACAAATGCCTATATTAAAAATGATTTCTGATGACTTCATGAATGTAGTAGAACATAAAATCATGTCTTTTGTAGTGGTGATTTGATGGAATACAGGAAGCTGACCTGTCAGCTGTTAAAATTTGTTAAGCAATGTTATAAAATGATAACGTAGATATTATCAGGTTAGTTTGTATTCCTCATACCTGATATAAGACTTCAGCAAGAGCAGAATACAATGAATACACTGGACATGAGTAATAACTCCAGTACACAAAGTAAAGGAGAAAAGACATGGAAGAACAAGGTCACGGAAGGGATACATGTACTTATTGCTGTAGCCATACATGTACATTATGTTGTATGTGAATTCCAAGTAGCTCTGGAATGTGGATCAATTTTGCAAACATGCATCATAAAAATAGTGCACATTTACTTGCAGCTTTATCGATATCAATTTTCATGATTTTATTTGGTCTTACACATAATTATGTGCAGGCTTCATGAAATTGGTTTCCGGTTTTTTCAAAATGGAGAATAACCTTTTATAAAAGTGAAATTTGAAAAACAGGGCTGTTACCCAGCCTAGGTATATATTGCAAGGTCTGTTTCTGTAAGAAATGACCAGAATAAGGGTATAAAGGTACATACATTTGTATATTTGTCTGCAGTACAAATACAAGTACTCTTGAATTATGAAATTGTTAAAATCATACTGTCATTTACAATTTATTTTGTTTTACAGATTTTGCAATCTTTAAGCCACACCAAGATGTTTGATTCCTGATGTGATGACACCCATCTTTTCCGATGAAATCCTCCGATTTCAAGTTCTTTCTCTCCACGACATTGGATGGGTATTTAATTACATATTGTTATAATTACCATAAATCAGATTTTAACTGTAAAACTGGCTGAAAGTAAAAGATAGTCTGCCTCAACTTGAATGACCTAGGAGAAAAAAACTTACTTGGGTAACTGAAAAACAAAATCCAAATTATTATTTTATCATTTCAATTCCAAAAATTTATCCAGAGTTAATAATTGACACTTTAACCAATACATTGGAAATGTTAACATCTGACATTATACATTATCAATATATATCAAAACATGAAAAAATGAAAACATTGGTTTAAAGGATTAATAATATAAATGCCAATACAAATGTGACATTTGTAAGAGTAAAATTAAATATTTATCCTACCTACCTATATACTAGTGCTGGGAATCTGTCCAATATTCAAGTTTGATGATCACTCATCATCAGACCTTTCAAATTTATGGACAATTGATTATCTTTGAAATCTGTGCCATAATTAAGATATATGTCAACACATTTAAAAACTGGCCATGATTACAGCATGTAAGACACTTAATCAATCAAAAACTTCAGCCTATTGACGCATACCATAGTACTTGTTATTGTGTTAATTATAAAAGACATATAAAGGTGAAAATACTTCTTGGAATAATTGCGTAATGAACTTCATTAAAATATGCTGTGCAATTAACATTCTAAATGTTGGATTTTGTGGTTTTCCGAATGATCCATTCATAATTGAAAATTATGAAGGCATGTACTACACATGTATTAACATATTTCTGATTTTAATTGGTCATCTAAGCGTGAAAATATAATTTTATATTGCAGTCCTCTCTGACATGGATGATGGGGGATCTTTCTTAGATGTTATAAAGTAAGTCTTGTTTTGGGCCATTTATTTTATGACTGAAACTATTGCAGTGTCTTTTGGTGTTTTGGGAATCGTAATAGTGACATTGGCATAGGGATAATCAGTGTGTGTCTTGCTATGATTTCGGCATTCCAGAGAATCTGTGAATGTGCACATTTGGCTTACTATTTTATTGCAAAACACATCATTATGGAAATGTGTATGCATACATTACGCTTGCCAACCATAAAAAATAGATGAAAAACACTGCCAAGAAACAATCATTCTAAGCACATTTGTTTTTATTTTTGTTCTGAAATTTTGAGATATGAGTTGATATTGTCATTGATAACAGAATAATTTTTGTTTTTGTTTCACTTTCAGTGAGAATGACTTGTTTGGGAATGCTGTTGGACCAGATGATGATGGGGTAAGGAATACCTGTGGTATACAGTGTACTAGCCTTCTAACCCAACAAGCGGCGTGTTGGAAACCAATTAACCCTTTCACCACTGTAGACCATAATGGACTCATCCAGATCAATGCATGGTAGAGTTTACTAAAGTTACATAGAGGTGAAAGGGTTACCGAAAATATGTTTGTTATTGTATAAAAATGTTTGACAAACCTTTGTTATGTTTAGATTCCCGTTCAATTTTTGGCTTCAAATTTATATGGGGATGAGATCAAGATCGGCTCTGCACAAAGCTTAGCTGTGCTATATAAACATAGCTTGAATGACATATCAAGTTGAAATCAATATTTTTGAAAAGGTGTTGAGATACAGTAAAACACCAAATTTTAGAATAGATATTTTGCACCTGTATATCACAGTATATATTCATACCAATATTGTGTAATGACATCTGTGTTCAATTTTATTGTTTTTTTGGGCCTCTTGTTTAAGATGATGATATTTGAAATCATAAGAACAAAGAATGCAATTTGAAAGACATTTATCCTTTTGCAGATTGAATGAAATAGCCCAAATTTTGTGTATATATTAGGTTTGTAAATTATAATTAATCCAATAGTTTTGAAGATGGAATTGAATCTACCCCAAAGTTTTGCAATATTGATTATGTTGATACTGTGATATTTAATTACACCGCTAGTCAGGGGTTGACACTAACTTTTGATAGGTGGGGTACCTCCTGCTTATAATAGCGGCAAACTATATACCACAAGCGACTCAAACGCTGAAAAGATTCCGACTTACCGCAAGCTGATTTACGCACTTCACTCGTCCAAGAAGGATAACGACAACTTTTAGCGGGTTAACAACACGAAAATACGATACATTTTTTAACCAGATGGGATTTTACGGCTCGCTGGCGAAGTAATTAAAGTCTTTATTAGTATATTTCTGAACGATATTCTCAAATATATATACACTAATCAAGTAATATGTGGTGGACCCGGTCCTCCGGTCTACCGTTAGTGTCGACCCCTGCTAGTGGAGGGGGCCAATAACAGTTCTGGGGCGACCATGACCATCTACAGGATTATCTCTGTATCTTTATGAGCATGTATACTATATTATACTTAATCTATATATTACTTCACCTATTGCAGAATTCAGGGTTTAACTGGGCAGACGAGTTCCTGTCAACGACAGGAGTTGATGATAATGCAGCAAATGCACATGTAGTCCAAAATGAGACAATTAGTCCGGTTGAGGTCGTGCCGCTGTCTATCCCAAACCATATCACAGTACAGCAAAATGTTGTCAATGCTCAGGGTTACCTCGCCCAGAGCTCGGCAGTGCCAGCACAGGGGGTGCCACGGTCGGCATCCCTTGGGGGTATGCAGATTGTCCAGGGTGCAACAGGGCTTGTGCAACAGACAACAGCTACTCCACAAACCCAGCAGATCAACATGTCAACTGTGGGGCAGCTACAGCAGGGGTAAGTTCTCCAAATGATATGCTCCTATATATACTGATTTATCTTCCTGAATATTTGGGGTTGATAATAAAACCTTTGCATTTTCCCAAAACTATTCCTAAAAAGCAAGTCAGTGATTTTACAACTTGAAAGGTAAAGTCTGCTATCACTATTTCTCAGAAAGTACCTGAAGGTTCTTTCTCAAAATTTCATAAATCAGTTCCCCTTGGTTATAAGTTGTGGTGTTTTTTTGGAACTGATTGCTAGAATAATATTGCTGCCATGGGGCAATCTAGGAGTTTGGCTGTTCAAAATCTGTTTAGCCATCTTCACAGTTAGAGTTTGTTTTCGCTACTTCGAGGAGTTGTTCTGAAATTTCCTAAGCTCCTCATTGTTCATAGTTGTGCAAATGAAGGGATTTTGGATTCTAGAATTACCTTTGTCTTGTGATAAATGCATCATTTAAATCAAAATGTGTTTTGTTTCACAGGCTGGGTCAGCAGATTGTGCAGGGCCCCAATGGACAGCTGATCCTGAAGCCTGGGGGTGGGGGCCAGATTTTCTTCCAGACCCAGCCCCAAATCCAGTCCCTACAGTCGGGCAGCACGCAAGCATCCAGCCTGCAGCAGGTCCCTGCGTCATCACAGGTCATCAACCGCATTCTCGCTCCCAACCAGAGTCCCGTGTCCACCTCTCCCATTGTCAGTCGAGCCATCACACCGGTGACATCTTCGAATGTTGGTCGATCTCTCACCCCTATCCAGAGTTGGGCAGGTGTGAACCCTGTCACCATGGTGACAAACAATGCCAACACTCCACAGGTATTCGCAAGGAACATCCCAATTCAGTTCAACAACCCCAATGCTGGGATACAGCTGCAGGGGCAGTCTGCCGTCCTCCAGCAAGGTCAGGGCGCCATCCTTCAACAGGGTCAAGGACAGAATACAATACTGCAACCTACACAAGGAAGTAATACAATGTTACATCAGAATCAGGGACAACCAGCTGCAGTATTACAGGGTCAAGGACAAAATATTGTGAATACTCAAAATACTGTGATTCAAAACCCCAATGTGGTCAATTTGAATGTTGCACATGTGTTGTGTAACTCACAACTACAAAATCAGTCTGGGTCAACAGTTCATCATATGGCCCCCAACATCCAAGGAACATTAATACAGACAGCTGATGGTAAACATATCATCATTCCCAATAACAGTGTTCCTCAGACTGTCGGGGGCCAATCTATCAACTTTCAGAACTTACCTCAGATGACAATCCAGCCCCAGTTGAACATTGCACAGAACACCAGCAGTGGGTCCAATATGGTGTTTGGGAGCACAAGCAACCTTACTGGAAACTTGGGTAATGTGATTCGACTGGCCACTCCTGGAGTAGGCACTACCCAGACCCCTGCTCCTACTCAAGACAAGGCAAATCAGCCCCAGCAACCATCACATTATATAGGCGTCAACCAACAAGGACAGCAAATTCTCATTCAAAGGACCCAAAATACTGCTGGTCAACAGCAAAACATCATTCTGCGGACTTTGAACCCCAACATTGTGCAGCTATCACAACAGCAGCAGCAGCAGCAGCAGCAGCAGCAACAGCAACAACAACCACTGCAAACTTCTGGTGGTATCCAAACTACCCCGCAAATTGCAGGTACGCCGGGAACACAGCAAGTATTGATGACAACGCAGGCCCAGGGCATTCAACTTCAGCGTATTGTCAACACGTCACAGGGGCAGCAGGTCAAACTCATCAGCCACGGAGGTGGTCAGGCAGCTGGCATGCCTTTAACCATCAACTGGCAGGGAATGCAGAATGCCACAAACAGTGCCATTCCCACAGCAATCCAAATGGTTCCTCAACAACAGGTACCGAAGACTATTAGTTCTAGTTCTGACGTGTCAGACATGTCTGTGCATCAACAGCCATCGTCCTCCCAGGTCGGAATGGTTCTCAATTCTCAGCCTGTCTCTGTGAAATCCATATCAAATCAAAACCAGTATATTCAACAACAACAGTCACAATCAACAACACCAAGACAAACCGTGTATTCCACACCTTCATCATCCAAAATCTCCTTGAGCTCTGCCTCAGCCACAGCTCAGCCAAAAGACATCACCACCCATACGTCTGCATCACCTCATCATCTTATCCAGAATCTGCAGGTTCCTCTGGTATCACAATACTCGGGGGCCTCCACCACGCCCAATTTGAGTACTGCAAGTACCACTACTGTTACTACCACAGTGACCCAGTCTCGGGTTCCTGTGACAACCACCAGTCAAGGCACCAACCAGGTCATGTCGTCCGTCCAGCTTCAGCAGCTTGTGGCGGGAGCAAGCCAGAAGCAGAATGTACTGCAGGCAAGAGATAGTGCACCGAAACTTCAGCACACCATACAGCTAACCCCCGAGGCTCAGGCTCAGCTACAACAGATACAGGAAAATCTCAAGAAGTTGGGCGGGGTTAAAAACCTGAGCACTGCGCAGAAAGTGCAGCGCAAACATTTACAAGAACTTCAAAAGAAAATTTTGTCGGAAGGTCAGATAATAAGGCAGACAATTCAAAGCACAGCATCACCTCTCACACAGCATTTAATTAATCAACAGACACAACAGCCAGTACAATACCAAACTCAAAATCTGATTGGACAAAGTGTTCAGCTAATAGGACAGAACCAAAATACTCCAACAGCACCTCATCTTGTGATAGGCCAGCAGCTGCCAAAGCCAATCATAGGCCAAGGGGCAGTGATGAAACCAGAGGTTGCATCATTTCAGGGGTCTGTGAAGGACCCTGCTCAAGGGACCATGGGAATCGTGCAATCACAGCAAACACCAACGCAATTTGTGCAGGCCACAATAACGGGATCAGCTACACCAGGTAAAGTATACTGGCAATTAAGACCTTGATAAACTGCCACTGATGTTTGTCAGCAAAATTTTGGCTCTTTAAAAGGGTTACTATGAAGGAGAGGTATAGATAAATTGTTCATAAGGAACGGAACAGATCTTATAAATGTTTAAATTGATGTTATTATTTTATTTTATAACATTGTGTTTTGATGTTCTAAGTAACTGACTATAGTTTCAGTGCTGGATGAAATAGTTCTGGCAACCAATTTGTTGTAGAAAGGGCATAGAATGTGATGAGGCAATGAACATGTTGGGGTTTTTTTCACAAGAAAGGGCTAACCAGGCATTGAACAGCTGACCGCTGATCTCAGATTTCAAATAGGGCTGACAGTATGCATTACTGTTTTTTTTATCCAATAAGGCAGCTTTTCCAAAAAGACTCCCCCAGAGATTATAAAACTTTCATTTGATTGCTTAATATATAATGATCATAAACTTCCGAATCTTTTTCCATCCCAGAATCTATGATTTTAGGAATTCATCTGGCTAGTATAGACAGACAACTTTGTCACCAAAATGGCAGTGTATCTAGTTTGAATGAAAACTCCTGCTAATACAGTGATCTAACAGTCTTTCAGAATGATAAACAATACATTAATTGGGATTAAATTTGAGAGTAGAAAAAAAGATCTTTGCAAGTCTGTTCATTGGTGGAAATAGCCAATACATGAATACAAGGTGCCCCACTCATTTTCTTTACCTGCTGCCTGTGCCCTTTAATATTATATCAAATATTGTAATTATTTGGTTACCCTCTTTCTATAGAGATTATTGAGTATTTTAAAAAGTGTTATTGTTTATTTTGTTGTGATGTGACTAGATATTTATATGTATATGTTAACTGTTTTCTCCAGCTGGAAATCTAGTCATCAAAACTGAAGCTATGCCAACCTCATCTCTATCCACACTGATAACCTCATCACACGTTTCTCCATCCATTTCTGCTTCACTAACCCAACCCACCACAAGTTTTCCCCAATTGTCCAAACCCAGTGATGTCAAGGCAGAGCCTTTAGATTCCGCCCAGGATGTGAGTCAGTTAGTCACCACAGGAAGTACCCAGGTTCTAATGAATCAACTTCCTGTTGGTGCAGTTCATCCGGGGGTTGTCATGGCGTCAGCACCACCTGGCAAAGTACCAATATCAGCTTCTCCTAAAGTTGCACTGCCCACTCCAATCCAGGTTAGTTCTCACATGATAATGGTATTACTGTAAACTTTAAACTGTTTAAAAAAACCGACTTCACCTTATTTTTCGAAAATTGATCAGCATAATTGTAAATTGGAATATTTAATTTTTTGAAATTGCTAAATATCTTGAAAAGGTTATGTTGGTACTGACTTTTTTTCTGGTTTCTTTTTGTATCTGAAAACCATGAAATTACACTTGGTTTTCAAAAAAACAAAATTGCAAAAGACTCTTTGAATTGAGTTGAGGGTTTTGTTTTTGGCTTCTATAGAAATATTACCACTCTTGATATAGTTTTGCATCTGACAGTGTTATTTCTGACATAATAAATATTGATATTCTTTTAGATGTTATCCTGTTAATTCACAAAACTGTCTATTCATATTTTGATAGATCGGGAATCACACGCTAAACTTGAATTTGACGGTTGAACAGAAAGAGAAAGTTCAAGGTTATCTGTCCAAGATGACACCTGAACAGCAGCAGCAACAGATCTCTCTCTTCCTGAAGCTTCAGCGTCAACAACAGCTGCAGGCCCAGGTAAATGCTCAAGTGAAGGCACAGCAGGTTTTACAGCAGAAGCAGACGCTAGGCCCAGCCCTGGCACAAACTTCCAGCAAACTGCCTATCACTGTGCAGGTAAGGCAAAACAAAGTTGATATTGTGTTTCTGATTTTTTGGTTCAAGAAATGTTTTATAGATATATCAGGACAAACAAAATGATTGTTCTGTTTTCACATTTCTCACTCATAGAATTAATATAGGTAGGTAAAACTTAAAAGTTATATAGAAAAGCATTTTATATAGGTGTTTCAACATGTTTGGGTTTTTGTCACGCCGGCACGAAGTGGAAGCGATATTAAGGTGTTGCCTTTCCTGCAACGGCCTTGTCAACATTAAGTTTTTAGGTCACCTGAGACAAAGTCTCAAGTGACCTATTGCGAACTCCTTTTGTCCGGCGTCCGGCGTGCGTCCGTAAACAATTCACATTTTCAACTTCTTCTCCAAAACCCCTGAACCAATTTCAATGAAATTTTGCAGAAACCTTCCATGGCCAAAGGTCAACAAAAGTAGTGGCCGGTTTTGTCCCCAGCCCTGAGGGGCGGGGCCAAAAAGGGTCAAATTGACTAACATTTCAAAATATTCTTCTCAAGACGCAGATATGGTAGAATCAAATACTCTTAATAGATGGAAGGGTCTTAAGGTGCTTTACCAAAATTGTGAATTTCTTGACCCTGTGGTCTCACACTTCCCCCTGGGGAGAGGGTAAACTTTACTATAGTTTATATAGGGAAATCACATTTTGGACCAACATTTGTTTAATTTCCATTGGAAGTAATTCAATTTAGGTTAGCATTATCAGTATTAGGTAGCAGTTTGATAGTTTGCACATATGAGCCCTGACTGACCCCCAGGGGCTGATGGGTGTGGCCAAAAAGGGTTGAATTGACTGAAATTTCAAAAATCTTCTTCTCAAGACGCAGATATGGTAGAATCAAATACTCTTAATAGATGGAAGGGTCTTAAGGTGCTTTACCAAAGTTGTAAATTTTATGACCCTTGGGTCTCGCGTTTCCCCCTGGGGAGGGGGTAAACTTTACTATAGTTTATATAGGGAAACCATATTTTGGACTAACATTTGTTTAATTGCCATTGGAGGTAATTCAATTTAGGTTAGCATTATCAGTATTGGGAAGCAGTTTGATGGTATGCACATATGAGCCCTGACTGAACCCCCAGAGCTGATGGATGTGGCCAGAAAGGGTTGAATCGAATGAAATTTCAAAAATCTTCTTCTCAAGACCAAGATATGGTAGAATCAAATACTCTTCATAGATGGAAGGCTCTTAAGGTTTATGACCCTAGGGTTTCACGTTTACCCCCTGGGAAGGAAGGGGGGGCAAAATTTATTATGGTTTATAATGGTAAATGATACTTTGAATATTACATGTTAATAACTTGATTGGAATTATAACCCTGAGTTGACAGTTTGAAACTATGAAAATTTTGAGCCAGCCCTACCCCCAAGAGCAGGCTGTAGGGTGGGCCCCAAAGGAGTCGGTGTGCTAAAATTTCTTCATTTTCCTTGTTTAGAATCAGAGGTGCTAGTTTCAAATACTTTTTAGTCTTAAATCTGTATTACAATACAATAAAACCACCTTATTCAAAATCATTTCTGTTGTTAGGATATTTTGAGTGTTCAAATATGGAAACAAATGTCTAATTGAGAAATACATATTTATTATGTCTTGATATGGATGCTATGGATGTTACTTTCATGAAATATACACCATTGCCTATTTCAGCAACTCGATAACAAAGCGGCCACTGCAACTAAGCCAGCGGAGCTAACGCCTTTGACAACTGTCTCCACAGCGACCACATCAACTGTTCCTGGCTTAAGAATTCCATTTGCAGCTATACCTAAGAGCCAGCTGTAAGTATACCGTAGAAGGCTCAAGTATAAAAGATTAAGTCTTTCCTGTTTGATGTACAGCGAATCCTGACTTTTACCCACACCTGACTTTAAAAACATCCTGTCATATGTAAATGATTTAATGGCTCCAAAAGACGACAAATTTTGTTTTGGAAATTTTATCAACACGAGTACTGTCTTATCTGACCGAATGATTTGCACCTTCACAGTCATATCTTGTACTGCTACCTTGCACTTCCATCGATTAGGACCGTAGCAGTATTCCTGGGAAAATAAGATGTTTAGTTAAAGGTCCCTTGTTTTTTTTGGGTTTGCTTGTGTTTTACATCCTATTAACAGCTATGGTCATTTAAGGACATTGCCAGGTTTTGGTGGTGGAGGAAAGCCACCGACCTATGGCCAGTACCTGGCAACTGCCCCACGTATGTCTCGAACCCGCGACCCAGAGGGTTAGTGTTAGCAGAATGTCCGACGCCTTAACCACTTGGCCATGGCGGCCATCAAGGTCCCTCGTACCACAATAGTTAAGAGGACAAATACATCAACAATTGTATTTTCAGAAAAATAAGCACTGGGGACAATCTGGGGGAACATCGCAGCCTGAAGCGAAATGGGTTTATATCGGTCTCATTAAATTATCCTACTGATTATGAAGTATTTATGATTTTATTTTTTCACTTTTTCAAAGAATTCATCAGCAGCTGAGGAAAGACCAGGATAACGCTCTAAAGCCTGACACAAAGTCACCATTCCGGAGTCGGCGTGACACGTATCGCCGCTTGCTCCGGTACCACGTGTTCCAATGCAAGTCTCCTCCTGATGATCTCATGGGAAAAGGTGAGAGCAGCCAGGATTAACAGTAGTAAACAAATCAATTACAAGTTTAGTTTGGTGAACATTTTTCCCAATTTGAGTTGTATTACCCCTGACAAAACACACTTAGTAACGTCTACCTTTAGTAAGAATACTTGGGGATTTGAGTGTCAACCACAAAAAACACTAGGCAGCCTCATCCTTAAAAATAACAAATCATCCACCTCTGAATATAATGCAATTCGTAGTGTCCAATCCAAACAATGATACTTGGCAGTGTTTGTTTGGGTTTAACGTGGTTGATACAGCAAAGGTCGTATGAAGACGGTACTTGGTAGTGTCCACTTGGGACAATAACGTGCTCCGTAGTATCAATACCACACAGTGCTCGGTAAGACAACCACATTTTACGTTCTCAATTCTGCAGTATAACCTTATTCATTCAGTTTCCAGAAGATCTTCTCAGATTCAAAAATAAAACAACTACATTCAAAAATTTGGAAACCAAAGTGGCAAGGCTTTGTATTATGTTTAGAGTTCATGTTAATTGGTTTTCAGATCTTTATATGGCTTTGTAGGTATACATGGATACTGACAATAACTAGAAGTAGAATTCCATGCCCTGTAAAGTAACACAGTTTGACATGATTGTATTATAGCTACAGAATGTCTGAACTTCATAGGGTCACAGCAATTTTCCAAGTACCTAACTAAGATAACATACACAATGACACCACTTTCAGAACTGTGCGCCCATAATGTTTGGAATTTTTTATATGTTGTAATTCAAGAACTGTTCCAGGATTTCACCATGTACAATGCTAGAATGATTTTATGTATTAATGTGGGGACTTTTTCCATAACAGATCATGAGATGTTTGAGAATGTGGCTGTTGGGCTGGTACACAAAAAGCAGAGACTGTTTGACAAATTTCGTCTTTTACTGTTGAAGGAGAGCATGGTTAGTATTTAATAAGGTTGTATGTGATAAAATTAATCAGGGGTCCTTACTTATAGCCATAAGTTAACTGGGTAAGAGATGTTCTCAACAGTTTGGATTTACATACATCAATGAGAAGCTTTTTTAAATAAAATTTCCCAGGGAACATGGTATATAAATCACAGAGTGTGATACATTAGACCCATGGAAAATGAAGCAAAACTTTTCTTAATTTTGGTTTTGTATCCTTCCAGATAAATACAAAGAATTTGTTGGTGACATTAAGTGAGAGAAAAAATCATTATAATTCTTTGTAACATGCAAGTTAGGGGGGGGGGGGG
>NW_018405139.1:305287-352429 GCF_002113885.1 Mizuhopecten yessoensis
TTTGGGGGGGGGGGGGGGGGGGATTTAAATTTACTTAAACTATTCTTATTGAAGTTATTCTACTACTCGGAGATTTTGTCTAGGGGTATTAGCTTTTGGCTCACAGATCTAGTTGGATTAGACAGGTTATTCTGCCAAATATACTTTATAATTTATCATACTATTAATCTAAGCGGCCTTCTTTTGTAGAGAGAGAAGAAGACTGCTGAGATGGTAATGATACAGAGGCTGATGAATGAAGACCTAACAGAGACAATCAAATCAGAAAAGGAATTGGTCACTTCAGATCCAGGTGAGCAATATAATAAATGTTTAGAAATATCCAGGTGAGTAGTTATAGGTTAAGTCTCATCCAGGTGATCAATGATAAAAGGATGTGGGGTTACACATGCATCAAGACTGCTCATGCGACCACTACACGTGTAGCCACCTGTCGCGTGCGACCATCTGTCTTTAGCGTCCGTTTTTACCCTACAATTCAGTTGTTATAAGCAACCATGTGTCTTTAGCATCCGTTTTTACCCTACAATTCAGTTGTTATAAGCAACCATCTGTCTTTATCGTCCGTTTTTACCCTACAATTCAGTTGTTATAAGCCACCATGTGTCTTTAGCATCCGTTTTTACGCTACAATTCAGTTGTTATAAGCAACCATGTGTCTTTAGCGTCCATTTTTACCCTACAATTTAGTTGTTATAAGCAACCATCTGTCTTTAGTGTCCGTTTTTACCCTACAATTCAGTTGTTATAAGCCACCATGTGTCTTTAGCATCCGTTTTTACGCTACAATTCAGTTGTTATAAGCAACCATGTGTCTTTAGCATCCGTTTTTACCCTACAATTGAGTTGTTATAAGCAACCATGTGTCTTTAGCGTCCATTTTTCCCCTACAATTCAGTTGTTATAAGCAACCATGTGTCTTTAGCGTCCGTTTTTACCCTACAATTTAGTTGGTATAAGCAACCATCTGTCTTTAGCGTCCGTTTTTACCCCACAATTCAGTTGTTATAAGCAACCATGTGTCTTTAGCATCCATTTTTACCCTACAATTCAGTTGTCATAAGCAACCATCTGTCTTTAGCGTCCGCTCTTACCCTACAATTCAGTTGTTATAAGCAACCACGTGTCTTTAGCATCCGTTTTTACCCTACAATTCAGTTGTTATAAGCCACCATCTGTCTTTAGCGTCCGTTTTTACCCTACATTTCAGTTGTTATAAGCAACCATCTGTCTTTAGCGTCCGTTTTTACCCCACAATTCAGTTGTTATAAGCAACCATGTGTCTTTAGCATCCGTTTTTACCCTACAATTGAGTTGTTATAAGCAACCATGTGTCTTTAGCGTCCATTTTTACCCTACAATTCAGTTGTTATAAGCAACCATCTGTCTTTATCGTCCGTTTTTACCCTACAATTCAGTTGTTATAAACAACCATGTGTCTTTAGCGTCCGTTTTTACCCTACAATTTAGTTGGTATAAGCAACCATCTGTCTTTAGCGTCCGTTTTTACCCTACAATTAAGTTGTTATAAGCAACCATCTGTCTTTAGCGTCCGTTTTTACCCCACAATTCAGTTGTTATAAGCAACCATGTGTCTTTAGCGTCCGTTTTTACCCTACAATTCGCTACGTTATAAGCAACCATGTTTCTTTAGCGTCTGTTTTTACCCTACAATTCAGTTGTTATAAGCGACCATGTGTCCAGTAATCGACCATTTTTTACCCCAAAATGTTTTAGTCCCCCACTGCTACTTCAAAAGGTTCGTAATCTGTCTGACTCTGGTATCACATTTTTCTAGGGAATACGTCGTATATCCTGTCACTTACCATTGCCAAATTTGTACCCTTGTGATTGCAAAATTGGGTCATAGTGTGTCACTTGTTTATGTGGAAGTACCTCTTTGTTGTTGTAGTGTCTCATATTGATATTGGGTCAGGATGTTGTGCTCCATTTTAGACTTAATGAACAGGTTTAACGGAGAAATAACGTCAAAACTCACTCCATATAATAATTTCAGTTAAGTTAGAGATTTTGTTTTGCTCTTCATTTTAATCTTCCAACCGACTCTAAGGACTAAGCTTTCTGGTTATCATAGGTTGAATATGAAAGTGTCGTCAAGAACATCACAATATAGAATATAAACAGTTATAAGAGTTTGGAAAACTGTTAACAGAGTTCGAATTTAAGCTCGCATACTCGCGAAAAGCGAGTGCAAATTGCAAACTGCGAGTAGAGATTTCAGACACCAGCATTTTTTTGCGAGTGAAAATTTTGGGCTGAATAATCCTCATTTCTAATGGTCGGTCTTTACAAATTCTTTCTTTGACAACTCGCGGTTATTTAAGCGCATTCTTGTCATTCGCCGAATGAATGATTCAGCTTTTGTCATTAACGGAAGTTTACAATCGATACATGTCCCGTGCGCATGTCCGTTAGGAAGTACCTGCACAAATAATGATGACGTTTACCGCATGCATGATGTTTTTCGGTAATCTATTTTTAGTTACTATTTATAGCGCAAATACGATAGGCTTGACTAGTCACGTGGTTGTATTGGGGTTTCCCAAGGTTAAATTTCACAGCTCACTGCACCGGCAAAATAACAAATGGACAAGTTGCTGATGTTGCCCTTAGAGAGTATGACCCAAAACCTGCTGTAACAAGATGGTGGTTGTCGGGACAAAGACAGAAAAGACCAAATGCTCTACCATATGGAGCAAGAAACTAAGATGCAGTTTTTATGCTTTATCTTAGAATAGCCTGAGCAGGCCAGCTTCCTTTCACAGCAAGGTTTGCGTCATGTATACATCCCAATGACCATAATTTAAAATGTCAGTTAATACTGTGTTGTTTTAGAATTTAAGTCTAAGTTAACATGTCTAATAAAGTTGGAAAAATGCAAATTGCAAGTTGTTTTCTCATTTAGCAAGTAAGAAAAAATACCACTTGCGAAAAAATGCAAGTAGAAAATCTGGTTAAATTCGAACCCTGGTTAAACATCAGTTCCAGTGTTTGAGAATGCTTCAGGAGCTTGCAGGCGCAGTGGATAGCACACTTGCCTTTTACCAAGGCAGCTGGAATTGGATTCCCCGACCATGTGGGTTTTCTCCGGATACTCCGGTTTCCTCCTACATTAAGAACCCCTGTTGCTAACATCCGGGCCAATTAGAGTAATTTATATAAGCCCGAAATAATTGTTATAAAATAAATAAAGTTAATATATGTAACATTCATTATACAATCAAGTATATGCACTTCAAACATGAACCTTTAAGGAGACGGATTTACATAAGTACTATGTACTTGTTTCTGGATCCTTTTCTGTATTTATAACCATGTACTATTGTAATTAAACATCAATAAAATAAAGTTTAAACTAAACATGAACCTTTATTTCTGATTCTCTTGTTCTCTTTACAGATTCCTTTGAACCAATGCCAATGAGGTTCTTACAGAAACAAGAATCCGTAAAGTCAGAAGATGTATCTATGGAGGAACAGGATACAATGGATTTTTCAAAAGTGATTAAATCGGAAAGAATTAGTGAAAGTGACACAATTGAAATAAAAAAGGAGCAAACAAGTCGACCTTGTACGCCAAAGGTCAAACTTGTGATACGAAACGATGGCCAGAACTTTACGAGCTCACTAGCAGAAGATGGTAGTAGTGATAGTAATGAGAGTAGTTACCATGATAATGTGAATATGGACACATCAGAAGTAGATCATCAGAATTCTAGCAACAGTAGGTCAGATTCAGATGACATTTCTAAAAGATTATTTGGTGCACCCCACCTAACAAACATCAAAAGAGAACCATCAAATGATGAGAGTGAGTCGATGGAGAGTGATCATTGGTCGGATAATAATAAACCGTTCAACCTTTACCTAGGAACAGACCGATCAGATAATTCTCCTGTCAGTAACTCTGACCTGGACGCTGGTGTGTATGGCAACTCTTCTCCTTCTCCACCGCAAAATGAAATCTCGAGGAGCGAGTATGAGGTTCATGCCGGTGATGCGGGTTCACCAGGTGCAAGTGCTAGGGGGAACAGTAATACACCACCATATGAGATGTCTGGGGAGTCTGTGAGACACCTCATCTCCAACGACAGCAACTGTGATAATAGTGTCTTGGGTTATCATTCCAGTGAGAAGCAACCTCTGTGTGTCGATTCGTTTTCGGAGAAAGACTTGTATCATTCCCACCACTATCCACAGCAATCGGACAGTTCTGATAAACAGTCGTTCAAACCATCATTCATGTCTGATTCTAAGGTGCCATTCTCCATAGAAAATGAGTTGTTCGGTAGAGAAGTTGATCATATGAACCAGTCTAAACAGCGGATCAGTAGTATTGGTAATGATAGAGAATTAGACTCTGCTGTTGTTGATGTGGGCGGATTCCATCAGTCGCAGTATGAACCGATATCCTCTCCAGAGATTGACCATGATGAATCTTTCTCAAGCCTAATCACACACAGAGTGGACTCGGCTTACACCATTGGTATGGGCGAGCATAAGGACCCACCACACCTGTCCAACTCTGATTTACCATTTAATGTCCCATCGTTTTCCTCTGCACGTTTGGATGTGGAAACTCGGGAATCGGTAGAGGACGATGAAGCGACAACTTTATATAGTGATGATAGTGATAAAGAGTCGGATTCACAGCAGGAGTTGTTAAAAGCCCAAATGGAAAGTGCAATAAATTCCATTGTCAGTCTCAATCAAGACTCCTCAGCTCACTCTCCATTCACACTTGATCATTCACAGGAGTTCTTCAATCGCCATAGCTATATGACAAATCCCACGACTGAGTCGGAAAGTGACAGTCCGGGTCCCAGCAGTCCAGTTCGGTCGGAATCCCCAGATCTAGAGGAACCTATGGATGATGATCTTGATGCTGCTGTCAATAGTATTTTGATGTAAATATAGTTCATAGGTTAAGAGAATGGTGTAAATTATTATTGTTATGGGGGAAAATGTCTGCATTATGATCACTATTTTTTAAAAGAAATCTGTAAAAATATTCTTAATTGTACATGCATACATAAGTTATTTACCATAAGACCTAAAATTCACAAAAATGTTTACTTTCTTGAAAACCGCATACATTGATGGGTGGAGATTGTAAAAAAAATGACTTTCAACCAATCAGAACATGTGTTTCATGTTGAGTATGATATTGGTGAATTAAAGGGTCCATTAAGAGTGGCTATCAACATGCTTACACCTGTATCTTCTGTATAACCTAGTTTTAGTTTCAACGTTTTACGTGCTGTACTTAAGGCTTGGAAGACATGCTCACAATCAATCTTGTCGGGTGCTGTAGTGTGAGAGGAGGAAACAAAGAAAGAGAGTTGAATCCATAAAGCATATATTTGATGTATTAAATATTCTGGTAAGGAAAGAATGTCAAACATGAATTTAGCCTGACTTAAAAAGGAGGAAACAAAATGACACCAAACCCATTTAAGACAGATTCATCTAGGTTTATAATTAGATTAAAATGACAATTATCATTTCAGTGCATCAGGACAGGTTATTTTGTTCTCTATTGATAATTAATGATTTGGTTGTGTTTTGATTATGCACTGTTTATGTACAGCAGGACAGGTATTTTTTGTCTCCTGTGGTGTAAAGTGCAAGGTTAAACTGTGTGTATGTTGAATATGCATTGTATTATTGCTGCTATGATGTTCATGTGAAATCCTTGTACAGGTACTTATAATGATGCTAACGCAAGTACACTATTTATAATCTTCCATGCTTTCAGTGCCATATTGAGTGACCACTACTACATAGCAATACATTTTATACTTTTTCACTTCTAGAATATTTCTGTTGGGATCTTACTTCTTGATTTCTTGAAGAACTATTTCTATTAGAAACAATGTTTCAATTTACGTGAAATTATCATTTAATACAACTCAGTACCAGTTATAGGGGAAGACTACAGAAAACAAAAGCATTGAATCGTTTCCTTTCCGAATCTTTTCCAAATTATTAAAAGAAATATTATTAAACTTTGTAAGACGTATGTACTGTAAACATATACTAATTTTTGAACAAACCTAAAATTTGACAATTTGAGAAATCACATTCGCCTTGTATTTTGCGTTATAAGCTTACCGTATATTATGAGATGTTACAAGAAGATAATGCAAATTTTACGATAAATTAAGTTAAAAGTGAATTGCGGTTATAAAAACTTTGTCACTGGCCAAGTTCATGCCTAGTTGTTTAACAGTGATAAGATGATTACAGTGGGCCACTCGATAGCAATGCACGTGCTTTGCCATGACTGCCAAGGAAATGGCTCTCCGCGCTTTTGACACTCTGAATTGACTTATACTTGTTATGTAACTGCTATGACTACCATGACAGTTTTTAGTTTGGAAATATAAAGGTTTTCTTGCGTGCATTTATGCAATAAGTTCTGATTGCGCAAACATGTGATACATCATTCATTGTGCTAAATATTGATAGTGCTAACTTAAGTATGTTTACAGTATAGGTTTTTTACTGGGTCTATTTTGTATTTTAACTCATTTACCCCTAAAGTTTCTTAATGAACTATCCCAACCTTTGAATTGGAAGAGTTCAAATGTGTCTTCAGGGGTTAATGAGTTAAGCATCAGAATGATTATTTCTTCATTCAAGTACATTGATCCTGTCCAATCTGACACCCACGCTGGATCCAAATGAGGTGGAATATGTACATGTCATATAGTAGATAAATATTTATTTTGTAGTTTTACAAACAAAGGGGATTACAGCTGCTGTATGTCAGATATAACAGGATTTTTTTATGTTACAAAGGTGGTACATAAACACATGTAAGTAGTCTTTTTATACAAACAGTAGTCTTTGTACATAGCCAATACAGAGGTCCTACCTGTACATGTGAAATGCATACTGCAGTCTTTGTATATAGCCAATACTGGGGACTTGTTACCTGTGTATGTGAAATATGCTGGTCATATGTTTAGTACTTGTTGCCATATCAGTGATACGAGACATGTTTTAGTCATAAATTATTAAATCATGAAAAGTAAATAACTTATTTTTGTTTTTCTCTCTAGTTTTAAACCAACGATAAATTACATCTTGCTGTCAGGAAATAAATTACCTATTTCCTACTCTAGCTATAATATCCCAAGTTCATTATGTTAGAATGTGTTATAATGTATAGCTTCTTTTCATTGAAAGAAAAAAAATCAACACTTTAAGTGTGGTCTGGCATCAAAAGTAGGAAATGCAGGGTAAATCTTGGTTAACCATTGTGTTAAAATATGTAGTCCTACACACATGCCACTTGTTTCACTGTGATCTTCTGAAAAGTATTTGGCCTTGGGGTTTGAACATGTAATCCAGGACTCGCAACATGATTCTCTGAAAACTTTTCATCCTCCGAGTGAATGTGTCGTCTAGATCTTCCAACTTTATCATCTGTAAAGTATTTATCCTCTAGATTTGATCATGTTGTCTAGGACTTAGAACAGTAAACCTGCATGACCGAACATTATAATAATGCTCTCTTACCCTTTCTGAACCCCTAACATATGTCATGACAAAGTTAAAGGCTCTGTATAAAATACCTTGTGATTGATACAAGTAGAATAGTTTGATGCTTTGAAATACGTAAAAAGAATCAAACTGCAGTGGAACGGTAAAATTGACCTGTTTTGAAGTTAGATGTTGCTTCTCTGTTATTTTCAAAGGATAGGTATCAGCCTAATGATTGGTCTCTTTGACCTTAAACCAATCAAATAGTTAACCACATTCCTTCAATTTTGTCACGACATATACCACGGGTGCAGAGAGCGTAAGTGAGCGTAACCCTGAAATTTGAGGAAGACTTTATTAACCTATGCACTTAATCATGCCTCTCTCCTATTCCATCTTTGCGTATTGCAGAGTTATCTTCTCTTGGGAGCAGGTATTGATTGTTACGTCACTTGTTTGTGAGAGTAACGTCATCAATTTTTGGGAAAACGACGTAATTTTCTCACACAGACCAATGATGTAACAATCAATACCTGCTCCCAAGAGAAGATAACTACTCTGCAATACGCAAAGACGGAATATATATGGAACTACTGGCTGTTTCAGTTCTTCCAATTCCCAGTGTAAACTTCAGAGAACACCACAGCACTTTGACCAGCCATAAGCACTCAACTAGGCCTGGTATCCTAGGACATGACCAGTCAAAATTAATCACTCTACTAGTCCATGCAGCATAGAGTATTTTCATTCTAGTTAAAGATTAATCTATTTCAAGTTCCAGTTTACAGGTTTTACAAATACAGTATCATTATTATTCCACACATTGACTGACACTATCGTAAATATTTTTCTTGAGTAATATGTACAATATTGGTGATATTTTCATAATAGGGTGTGATGATTTTTAAATCAAAGTAACCCAACTTGCAGTATTACGATGAGGGAGTGGAAATGGCAGTCACATTTCCCTGGCAGGTCTAGTCTGTTTGGTGTTGGCCTGTCCAGGCTCCTGTAGGTTCAGACTGAAATTATTTCCATAAATTTATGTTATATCATAAGTAGTTAATATCTGAAATCTTAAGACATATTGGTTTGTTAATTAGGTAGGACGCCAAACTTAAAAGCAAAATGGAAATGAAACAAATCGAAATTATTGTAATTGGAAGTGATGAAATGTAAATAAAATAGAAAACTACCATAATCTACAAATATAATTAAAACAGAATTACTGTAGTAGTCCTAGTTAATACATAGCTTGAAGTCTAATTAATAAACCCTTATTTCAAATACTTTTTGACATGATTCATCTTCTTTCAGTATTAAACTGTCTACCGAACTGCTGAATCTGTTCAGGATTGAACCAAAATGGGAATTTATTATGGGTTGTGTTTCTCCAGGTGCTGTAATTTCTTTAAAAGGTGAAATTGTAATTTGGTCAGAAAAATTAAGTTATAATGCAGGTTATTAAATTTGTTTTTTGATCTTGAATTTAATACAAATTATTAATAAGTTTAAATAAGTGTAGTCAACTATAATAAGATACTTTACAGTAGCTTAATTTGAATATTTGAAAATAGATGTTCTGTCTTATTTTTTGAGATGCAATTATGATTTTGTATTTAAATTTGCAGACTGCTCCCTCAAGACATGTGTTTCATATGAGTGGCATAATAGAATACTCACAATCCTTTTCTTGCCAACACCCAACATTTTTCCTTTTCAAAACTTTATTTAACTATATGCTTATTGAATCTTGAAATATTTAACTCTGGGGCTCTCATAATAGATTTTCAATGTTAATTATGCCAAATTATGTTCTTTAAAAAGTTATATGCAATATTGCAATTCTGTGTAATTGAGATATTTAATTTATGATTTTTATACAAACCTATGCTTCCTTTTTAGATGCAAAATTAATCCTGTTGAATCTGCACATGAAATGTTCAAAACTGTCCATGATAAAAAGTTTTCCCTGGTCAAGCTTTGAAGGATAATGAGCTTTGGTGTAGCTGTCACTGTACTTGTTCACATAAGCAGTATACAGTGGGCCCTTCATAAGAGGCAGATATTTGTGTGCTAAAACACCAAATAATTTTTCAAAACATCCTTCATTTTGAACAATGAAATCAAAACAATTGTTTATTTACTCGACTAATACAGTTGCAATGAAATTTAAAAGATGGTTAACACTCAAAATGTAAACTTTTTGTAGAGATATGCAGATATTTCAGTATTTATGGATGGCAGTTTTTTCATTCAAATGCAAATTTAAAAAAAATTGTGTAGTGAACATTGAACTACAATGTAAAGGTAACTTAGATTTTGTACTGTGCTTTTGTGAAAAATAGAGAACGCGAACAAAATTATTGCATTTGAATGTTAGTAACTCCAATAGGATTTATCGTTTTAAAAGAGTCAGTTATTTTTATTTGAGTTCTCTTTCAAATACTTAACATGATCAAGAAAATAATACAGAAATAATTTCAAATGCAAAACTTTCCAAAGGAAGTGCATATTTTGAAATTTAACCTCTTTTTTTTGGCTTATTCATTGTATTTCAAAATTGGCCAAATAAAATAAGTTTTCAGTGTAAGATTTTAAAAAAAGCATGTGCTGAAATGCGATTTTGTCCTCAGAGATGACCATCCCCACCTTTTCGTCCAGGCTCCACATGTCCATTTGGTTCATAGCAATAATCAAAATAAAGGATAAATGATACAGTTCACCTGTAATTAGCATTACTCCAGATGAACCAAGTAGTATCAAAACATTATTCCTATATACCTTTGTGAAGTATACCTTAAATTTCATAACCAAGTCTGATATAAATACACAGAATTCGTAATGCAGAAATCTTTTGCAATGGAGGTACATCTCACAGGATGTTAGCATGTATCCTTAATGAAAATATTAATGCTACTTTTGGTCCAATTGTTTTTTATTCTGGATATTTTTTAGGGAATCAAATTGTCCAGACCAGTTTATACTTTACATGCATTTTTGTGCATTTTCAGGTATATTTATATAAATTATTGCTAGAAAAACTTTTTATTTATATGGTAAGGAGTACAAGTACTTAAACATTTTCATATCTTCCATCACTTTTGTTGCTCAATACTTTTGATAGATATGTATTTGTAACACAATCGTCCAGTGCCATTATTTCGTAATTTATTTTATGCATTGATACTGACTCGTCATGAAACAATCGTGGACTTGAAATAATAATTAAAAAAATGGAAATTGACGTAGATTGTCCGAAAAAGTATAACGATAAGTAGAGTATGTACTATCATACCTTGATAAAGCACCAACACAATATTCAAATTTTGACTTCAGTTTGTTTCTTGATCTGTCTGCCTGATATCTATGTGATGTATAGTTTCGTGTAGACCTACCGTCATGTCAGGTTAACATTACGACACTATATGATCTCTGTCTACTCACCTGTATTAGTTGAGTTACGGGAGTTGTTGTGATATTCTTGTCCTAGGTTGTAAGAACTTTGGCCCACGACTCAGTCTGGTGCATTTGTATATGTCATCAAAAACATTGTATTGTAATTCAACAAAAAATGCTATTAGGAATATTTTGAACTTTCTGCTCTGTCCCATTCAGTTCATTCATTTTACGATAAAGGATTTAAAAACATAAACTGCCCCTCTGTCTCCCTATCATCAAATTACTGAAAATTCTTAAATAACAGATTACCGAGTGATATATTTATATATTTACATAGTTGTGTAACTCCTCAAGAAATGCATGCTCATGTTAAAAAATGGCTACCTATTAATAGGTTATCTGGTCTTTTCAAATCAAATCTTTCACTCCATTCCAACACAGTGTAGGTTTGGACACCGCATCTAACTATTGTGTTATCAGCATATGGCAGAGGTACAGAGAGATAATTTGATTTGAATAGATTGAATTTTGTAAGAATTTAGTCCGCTATAAAACTTGTGACTTGTAAGTTTAATTTCAGACCTTCTGATAAAGTGGCCGGTAATCTACAGGAACATCGAAGGCTTGCCAGATGTGATATGTCATGTTGTGCCGATACCATATTTTATCGGAAATGTTTCATTTCTGTTTCAATGCAATATTTTCTGTGGCTTGAATTGTGGTGCAAATAGAGAGCCATGTATTACGTTGACCATGACATGCCTGTATCAAGTATTTTTAGCCGGTGACACAGCTGGTGATGTTTCTAGTGGTGACATTATTTGTACATTGTTTAATGGAGGACATGGTATTAGCATTATGTGCCTGTACTTGATTTGTTAAAAGTACTGAATTGTACATTCAAATACTGCATGAAGCTATTGTACTTACTGCATGTATATCAGCTCTTCAGTGTTCTATGCTATTGTCCAACTACAAATGAAATACACTGTACTACATTGTTATACATACACTATTGTAATAATACTACAAAATGTAATACATTGTAATATTGTTATAAACTTATAGTTAACAATTGTAATGCATGTACATTGTAGTACAATGTTACATATACACTATTGCAGTCATAGTGCAATGCACTTTTGTTATACACTATTGTATACATTGTTCTACACTCTTAAATGCCTGTGTATACATGCATTTTTAATAAAATTGTATGTTTATGCTATAGTGCTAAATGCTGTTCATTACAATACTGCATTGTGGTGCAGTATATTGTATTATTATGTAATAATAGTACATTCTATGGTGTACGTGGGTTGTAACTTGTTATATATTGGTATCCAACCCACATGCAGTCCTAAAATGTAGACTATTACTGTGCTGTATCATGGAATACAATATAAACTTATATTGCAATGTATGATAAATTATAGTGTAGACTATAATTGCACTGTAGGATAGCATACAATGTAAAGGGGATCATCTGTCCTAACGTCTGACGAGTAGGATGGAGAAGTTAATATAATGAGTCAGTTTTATGACGCAAGACGTATAAATTATTTGAGTATTTTTGCATGTTGTCGTTGTCAGTAGTGTAGTGAGTACTACATATTTATATTTTGTGGACAAAAGAAGAAGTCAACTTTGTACAAATGAAAGCAAATGAACAAAATATTCATTGACTGGTGTTTTTATTTTTTGCATGAATTATCTCCCTTTACCTGATACAAACTGTTGATAATTTGAAGACGCAAGCAGTTTGACTTGTCTCTGAATCCCCCAGTTGATTTCTTTTCACTGAGACGAAGTGAAAGTGTATAGTAGAGAAATTACCCTGTGCTGCCAAAGATGGATTTAATTCAACTGAACACCTGGGCCCAGTTGTTCAAAGTGTGATTAGCTTAATCAGTGATTAGCGCAAATTTCAATGTATGTGTATCTTTGAAACACACCTATTCACCGAGTTAAAACTTTCCAGATATCAAGTATTTAGTAGAGTTAATGTAAATGTAAAATTACGAGTTTTTACCTTGTATATTGACGAAATTATAAAAGGTTCAAAAATGTCGTTAAACCCTGAAGGTAAAACTAGTAAAATCTTGCCCCACCTTAGGGTAAGACAGAAAAATTTCAACCCAGGGGGTAAAATTATTAAATGTCTAGCCAAGGCTGTTGGATATCGAGAAATGAAGAGTCCTCTTTGATGCAAGGACCAGGTGACTTGTCAATGTTTTTCCTACCTCACAGGAAATCTCAACCTTCTGGGTAAATTTCTGGAATGTCCATAACCAAGGCTTTCAGAAAAGGGTGTTTAAGAATGCTTTTTGAAACAAATCCGAGCAGCAATATAACATAGTCAGATTGTAATAAAGAGATGTTCGGGTATTTCTAGTGAAATCACAAGTGTGTGAAACTTACAAGGCTTGATGGGAAATTCTCCCACTATTCACAGCATTGTGGCAAAGTTAAATATCACAGAATCAATTATAAGTGTGCAGATCTGAATGACAACTTTGTTTTTGCTTGTTCAAACACCTTGGAAGAATATGGGGTATTTAGTATTGCACCTCCTAAATATCAGTATGAATTTCAAGATGGAACATGACTCAACAAGTCACTAGCATTGAACAAAGGGGCTGCCATTAATTGACCCTGTCCATGTATCACAGAATGTTAAATAGAAGAGCATCATGCTCTCTGCAAGTAGTGAGGTCAATGTGTAGTGGTGGGGGATTGTGAGGATAACACACCAACAAAACACTGACGAGAGCTCTTCCTCTTTACTGTGCTTAGTCACTTCAGGAACAAAGTAGATGAAAGCAAGATGTACTCGGTCACAAATGTGAGCTTCTAGCCATGTTACAAAACCAAAGAATATAGTCACAGTATACGTCATTGGTTTGTGTGAGAAAATTACGTCGTTTTCTCAAAAATTGATGACGTTACTCTCACAAACAAGTGACGTAACAATCAATACCTGCTCCCAAGAGAAGATAACTCTGCAATACGCAAAGACGGAATATTGGATTGATAAAAGCATCGGTATACATACTAACTTTACTCACTGTTCAATAGCTATCGTAGTAATTGATAAACCTATTGACATACTGTTTATGATATCACAGAATTTAGAATTATCACAGTGTTATGACACATTACAATTATTTTCTTATAATTTAAGTTTTAGGCCGTTCATAATATGAATAACACATTAATGCTAGAAATTAGCTTATTTCTAATGGGGTCCCTGACTAAGTATACATTACAATATTTAAGTTTAAAATAAGTAGCTTTAACAACAATGTGTAGTATATAATACAATGCATAAGATCTAAAATTTATCGGAGTTGCCTTTCTTCATTACCACCTTGAAACCGGATAGGGGCCGAGAATATGTAGGAGTTGCCTCCCTTCGTACAAAAAAATGTGTTTATGCATTTAAAATCATTGAAAAAAAATTTCACGTTAAGTTGAAACTTAATTTGATTCAAAACTAATTGGAGGCAACCACTGGGAAGGGGAGGCAACGTAAGTATCGCAACCCATGGTGTTGGTATCACAGGGACCTGCGAATTTGTTACGGCTTACACGTAAGGAGTAATATTACACGTTTTAGGTGTTTAGATCAAACCCCCATACGATGGTATATGCCATCATTGGGGTTGGCATTTTAACTTTGAAAATTGATCTAAACCCCTAAAACGTGTAAAATTACTCTGAACACCTCCGTTAAGGTTATCAGATCCCTGTGGTTGTTGTAACCACAAAATTCGCTGATAGGTTACCACATTACGCTGTTTTGATATTGGGTTTAGTAGTGTGTTGCCCCTCGGAATTAGATTATCTAAGTCTGTGGTTACACTGTTAAGTCCTTATAGCATTTTTCTGATGATACACGATAAAAAATCAAATTATTTTTTAGGATGTGTCTGAGACGTATCTACTGCTACATAACTAGACCAGTATTTTTTATGTGCACCAAGAACTACCTGATTTGGTAGTTTTATCAAAATGAACATTTATTATAATCACCAATTTTCCCCGCCTTGTGTAATCCATCAACACATATTTAACTCGCAATATCGTAACCGTCTCGGCTGTATACTGTTGTTCTTAATTATTTCTCGTTTTTAATTTAGTATTCAGCTCACATCAAATGTCGTCCAATGTTTTCGTGTCATTCTGTGTCGTGTGTCGGTAACAATTATTGAATGGCACTTAATAAGATGCGCAGCTAACAAGCCTTATTTTACTGATCACGGGCTACACAAGATCACCAGTTGGAAAAGTCTTCTTATTGGGGAGGGGAGGGGGGGAGCGGTTCTAACCCGCACCTACTTTCACATCATCATGAACTCCGACGAAACTGTTAACACGGTATTATCGCTGCTAGCCGTACATGTATAAACTGTTGAAATTATGAAGACTGAAAAAGGTGTGCAAACCTTTTGAAATTAGGTTACATCTGTATATAAGTGTATGACTTGAACTTGAATTTGTATGACATTGTATTGTGCATAATACATGTATTGTAATATCAATAAGCTATATCGCTTACCATGATAAAAAATAAATGATCTTTGGAATATATTTAGTTCTTGTGGAGGCCTTGGTCAGCAAAATGAGACTACTACATTCATTCTTTATACTATGTCGGAGTTGAGACTTTCTTTACCTAAGAGCCGACCGGGACAGAAGCGTGGTAATAGAAATAAGACAGATGTTGATTGTGTAGATATTTATTTAGTCAGGCAAACAACAGTTAGGCTGGTTGTTTACCTGTGTCGTGTTTACCTGTGCCAGCAGGTGTGGTGCAGACATTTTACTTAATAGCAGATGGTCGTAATGGTTGGTAGTGGTTGTGTATGGAGCTTGCTTTCCGAAAACAAAATATCTGTACGTTATCTACAAAATATTTATTTCGTCCGCTTTGCCTGAAGTTGAGCGCTTTGAATATAGAAAATATGTTGGGTTTTTTCTTACCGAATGTTATGAAAATATTTTAGAATTAACGAATCTATTTTTACGAATCATTTGTGCGAACTAGTTTGATATAAAGCCGTTGTTTCTATCACAGAAAACCTCTGAATCTCTGTTCGAGCCATCCTCATAACATTTCCCACAGTTGATATTTAAAAATGAACTTAATACACCCAACATGACCTTTCCACTTACATCGATCCATAAGTAACTATAGAAACTGATTTTGTTACCAGTATATCGTTTCTTATCACGGTANCCCCTTTAAAAGAAACCCCGTTACATTAGTGCATTTCACAATTATTCTAATGGGGGTTTTTTTAGCAAAAAACAGGTCCAAGTTTTTTTTTGCCTCGCTCCGCTCGGCGAAAGATTGGTTTCTACGCCCCCTCTTTCAAATATCCTAGAAACGGCCCTGGTAATGAAGAAGTCAATTTGGAATTGCGCCATAATTATTTTGATAAATCAGCAAAGTCTTTTTACCCTGAGGGTTTGCTCCAACGTAATTTCAAATTGCATTTTCAAAATGGTTATGTGAACATTAATTAATATGGACTAAAAGATTAACACAAGTATTTAAGATGATGAGTAGGTTTGAATTCTGGTTGTTTTTTCCCTCGAACAATTTTGTACGACACCACTTCTTTGGTTTACACCAAGGTATAGATTGTGAGCAAAAGCTAATCTTGTCATCCAAACCGTGTAATTGATTGAAAATCTGGTGTTTACTTTCTCAATTATTTGTCAATCCTCTTTAATTGAGCCTTCTTTGTTTTCTCTTTTTTATTCTTCAATGAACGCAAAATGGTCATCGGGTATATTGACTCGTTATGATCACAGATGCTGTTTTTATTTTATGCGTGATAACCCTTGCTTCTGATTTTCATGAAAGTTTCTACACATACTATGGTATCAATTACCCGATTGAGTTCGATTTTAAACCAAATCTGAAAAAAAAATCGTCACACTTTCAACACATGCGTATACTATCATTTACACGCTCAAATTAGATTCTACGAAACTAAAGCCCAACAGCACGATTATATACGATTTTAGATTTAAATATTTTTTATTGCCATAATGCAACTGGATTGGAATTAGGCAACTTATAAAAAGCCCTTTCCATAAAAAAAAATACAATAAAAAATACAACAAAATCACAAGATGGCACACTAAAAAATGACAATAAATGTGCCCAGTATTTATCTCTTTACCTTGTTTGTATGTGATTTAATTATCTTATTATGGTATAATATAGACAGGTAAACTGCTAGGATGCTAGGAACTGTTTTCATATTATATAACATCATTTGATATGTACATGTTTTTGTTGTATATTGTATTATTTGGAAGGTATAATAGATAAGTGTTTCATACAGATCAATATCTGTTCGGATTTTTAATTTATTTTTATTACACATTATGATATGGAATTCATATGTGAACTTATACGCGACACCTTCATAAAATAGAACATTATATCTGTTATTTAATCGTAGTCAAAAGAGAAAGTAGGATATGTTGGTATGTTTATTGGCAGACCTAGACTTCGCCTTAAATTTTGTTGTTCAGTAATGTTTAACTTTACTTTTATCATCATAATATAAGTACACATTTCAGATCAACATATATAAGACTGCTGACTGTCTTAAAGTTTGAGATACCACCCCCTCGAAGAAATGGCTTTAATCTTCGTGCCCTTTTTGGTAAATTTAAGTCTTAGTTGCTTAAACTGTCGACAGAAGTCATCCCAAGTCAATAGATTAGTGTGCTAACTACACACTGACACATCACGGTCGATTAGATGATTGACGGGTCAAAGGTCGACAGTTATGTCATGGGATAATCCTAGATTATCGACAGTCGCGTTACTACTAGAACTTTAGAGATCGATAATCAAAACTTTTGGTTTGGTATACCTAACCTTTATATGTAATAAAAAAAAATGAAGATTACCTTTGATATGATACATATACACTTTTTGTTGAAATTAACGGTTAAAATTAAATAAAAATATTACCTCTTCCGCTGCTCTACCTGTATTTCATGACATGTGTCTTTTTTTGTGTTAGGCAGAGCCGTCAAGTTGTCAATGTTCCCGTACTTTCTAAGTTTTGACAAAATAAATTGCAGGAGTAATCCATTAATCTTGTAATTGACTATTACTGTACAACATGTCATCCTATCAATATCTCAAGGTAGATAACTCCACACGCCGGGATGTGCAGATTCTGACCAGGGGGGTTATTGTACGTTACGGAACCCCCGTGGCTAGTCCCCTTGTAAAATGTTGTTCTCAAGCAGAAGGAATTATCTGCATTCCTTTAACTAGTCATTTATTCATCGGGAAAGACTTAAATTTGACAATTCCTGACAAAAACAATAAAACATGTTTGTTCTACAAGTTCAGAACGACAATGATTATGATAAAAACATGTTTGAGGACGCAACAATTGACCTTTGACCCAATATTGGAATAGGAAGGGACCCACATATTTATATTATATAGATATATATGAGGTAGGGGGTTACCTTAATCGACGGGAAAGTATCTTGAAAATTTATACTTGAGTATTTTCCCCTCTGCACGGAGACAGCGACATACTCGAGATTCCAGAGGCTGCGCTCAAGTAACCAATGGAATTTAGAGGAATGAGACAGCAATGATTGAGTCTAAGATATTGTACATCTCCGCGGTGTCACATTTGACTTGATAACAACGATTAGTTTTTAGACGTTTGATAAGTTAATCTGCTGTTGTCAGTCTTCCGTTTCCAGTACTTGTTTTCCCTGGCGACCGAGTTGAAACCTGTGTTGGGTGACTCCCGTTTTCTAACATACCTAGACAGGTCCATTATACCTCTTCCCAGTTCTGTGGGCCAGTTAACAAGAGTCTGTGCAGCTTAAAGATGACCTAAAGCAAACACTTCTGTTGCCACATTTTTAAAGCTTAGAAATTAAAAACAACTGTTTTCATTTTAAAGGCTTCTAAAGTGTATCATGATAATCATCAAGAGAAGAAAACAATATTTGTTAATTAAAAATCTTCTATTCAGATAATTTTATTTCACAAATTGTAACGGTAAGTTTACACATATTTAAACAGCTGGGCCGTGGACTTCCGTATCGTGTCGATTCAAATTTGCGTGATTGAACAAATAAATGTTTCTTGATCATTTTACTCTAAATGTCATTTTTGTGCAGCCATGAATTATTTAGTTGTCAGAGTTTCCGAAATCAAATTTAGAATTAATTAAACTCGATTTTTTTCATATCAAGCCGTGTTTGTATCGTGACAGACGTCACTCAATGTCACGTGGTCTAACGACGGTCAGATGTCTTCCACTTTCATCAATTTAGAAAAAAATGTCGACTGCAGTCAGCATGAATCAGGGGCAGACAACTTTGATAATTTTATTGTTGTTAGATAAGGCAGGATCGACTTTTACTTAAATTTTACGCGTTTTCGTTTTGTATTGGATTGAGGTGTGGGCTTATCTCGTTTGTATAGACGTACACCACACCTATTAATTAGTGGCTCTGAAGTGAGACACAATAGTTATCTACGGTAGGGCCTGGCATACTATGTACATGACATGTATAACATGTACATGCTTCAATTAACACACAACTACATTCACTTTCTCTTATCATCAGAATAGATAAAATAATTAATGTTTGAGATAGAGATTTTTATTGAGAAAGTCTAGCCGAAAAATAGATTGTCATGGGTTTTGAGAGTATGCCGGGTTGAAAGACAGCTTGTTTTTGTTTCTATAATCGGGTATACATCCGGAAGGAAAGGCTATTGTAGTACAGTTGTGAAGTTTTTGACAGACATCAGTTAGTACTAATTCGATTTGTGATGCCCTATTGTATCTTGAGCTAGCACAATTCTTTGATATGTATGTTGACTTTTTTTTTGTTTCAAAGGGCGAGGAAAGCCATGTAATCTTGCATGGTATTATTGACGTCAAACTTTACAAAGTGCTTTATATGAACGTAAATCGGTTACATCAATATTGGATGACGCCCGGTAGGGTTACACGTTGATATGGATGTAACCGATTCGCGTTCATAGCGTCATGAATAATAAAGGTATTGTAGTTTCTCTATCGTCAGTGAAAACAGCTTTCCTGGAACAGCCTAACGTCATCTTAATGTTTGCGTCTTACTATGCCCTCATGCTATGCGAGGCGAGAGGAGAAGCGTCAAAATGACATTGATTCAACTGCGTTGATATTTTATGCATGCAATCGAAATCCAAAAGTTTCGATAAGGGAAATTTAAATGTATCCGGTTAGTACTACATACAGGGAATGACATTTATTACGTCAACTCGTGGCATGTACGAACCAATTAGGGATTACGATCGTCTAGGCAGGAGGCGTAATATTATCTTCTGATGCACACATTCCTATATCGGGTTGTACATGTAACAGGTGACGTAAACAGGGAGTCAGTCAGTCCTTACTTTACTCTTAGCATAAACTGTGTCATTGTCTCACCACGTTTAGATACCACTGACATCGTATCTACTGTACCAGGAAGTATATAAATCATAGACTCGTGTATTTTACTGTCTTTTACACAATGGATTATAGTTATCACAACTTAACCATCAACACCGTTTCCCGTCAATGTACATAATTTACATGGGAATTATTTGGGTGTCAAGATACCCTTGTGGTGGGCATATAAAAGAAACGCATAACCATAACCTGATCTTGTGAAGACTGGGGTAAGGATCTGACCATCTAAATTCTAAAGCTGTGGTAGAAGCTAAATGGCGGATTGGTCGAGTGGTTAAAACTCTGGCCTTCCAAGCAGGCGGCCGGGGTTCGATCTCCGAGGTCGTTGTGCGCATGGATATTCAGAGAAAGTGTTTTCCCCCTGCCCCACCACTCCAACAACCCAGGTGGAGTATAGATTGGTCTGGGATGGATGTTGCGGTATATGTACCGTAGCATTCAAATGCGGTGGCACTATAAATGATGCCGTTGGAAGCACGGTCCCACTACAAACAGAACACATTGCATTTCCAGCACACACGCATGCATACACACATATGGAGATATTAGCCAGGTGGCATAGGACAAGTAGTTAGCGCCTGATAATGCAGCACTTGCGAATTCCTCAAAATTGTGTTGATTAATGTATATATGTACTGTAAAGCGCTTTAGAGTGGCTTATGTTAGCTAGATAGGGCGCTATATACAGTGTTTTATAGACAGTGACCCGTCTATAATCTTGTCTACCTGAATCAACACGGAATCGAACGCGCCAGTGACACGCCCTCCTATACTCAGAGAAATTAAATGTGATATCGATAGATTATTACAAATTGTTTTATTCCTTGTAAAATATTTCATTAAACGATTTTATAAATTGCTTGACAAAGAACAGAAGTTTTCTAAAGCTCGCAAAATAAGTTTTCAATTTCTTTTTGTTTTCAAAACAAACTCAGCCTTTCTATTGAATCTTATTCCGGATCTTATAAATCGTTCAGTTTTAAGTGCATCGTAGCGAGATAGCAACGTAATTTGTATACATAATCAAATGTGATCAAGATACCGGCTGAGTAATGTATTCAGTTCTATATGTAACAATAATTCACTAGAGACCGATGATACTGATAATTTTAGACGTCCCTGAAATCATGCGTTTATCTAAATACTTTACAGTGTCTCATCATTCACACTAAAAAGAGTCAAACAACTTATTGCACGTCCTTTGACGACTTTTTCGTCACTGCTATAAACTGTTTGTTTACTTCATATTCTTATTAATGATGTAAGTTTTACGGCCATGTAATCCTGTCTAATCACCATAAACGTGCCCAAGGCGTGTGCCCCTATGAATCGACCAACTTCTTATTTGACCCCTCCCATTAACATGACAAACCAATCGTTGTGTAAGACATTATTGATTGACAGCTCGAAGTTACAAAGTTGAAATATATCTTTCCTTTTAAAGAAAAGAAAAAAACAAGTTTGATACGTATATGGGTTATGCTTTTTAAGTGTTTGATTTTCATTTTTATATAAGGATGATTTCAAACCTGCTCAACTCAAGGTGAAATTCTTATTCTCTTTTCACTTAGGTAAATAGACCTAACAGAAGCGTTATTGGATTAAAATTAAAATCTTTAATTAATTTTGATCGAGAATTATTATTGATTGAGTGCAAGTGTTGTTTCGTTTAAATTAATGCCCAACAGAGAGAAATCCGAATGTTTCATATTGACACAATTTTTTTTCATCTGAATATTATTGTTACTAAAAATAATAACGCAGTTATCAAATCATTTTCACATTTCCCATTTAACTGGCCTTCGCCACGTGTAGTGTTCGTCAATTAATTGTTTGAAAGCACCTGTGGTTGCCATGGATTCCTTTCCGACATTGAGTAAATTGTTCGGTAACCAAAACTAGAGGATTTCGTCTGCGAATATGACACGTCTGTATTATGATATGCAAATGAATTAGAATTCATATATTCTTCATTAGCATAAAGTACACTGACCGATTATGTAATTAGTGGCACGCGCCACAACTGACATCACGGCCTCAGGGCACGTGACTTTATTCTGCAGATTATTAAAATGAGTTTACGTCATGAATCTGATGGCATCGTCACGCAAGCGCCGTGGGTAGTCACGGCAGGCGCGTTCGCTTAAGTGTGGCCCGACCAAGCAACGGCACTCTATAACCACATAAGGGGGAGATTTTTATGATACATAATACGCCGTTACTTTGAAAACTCAAAAAAAAAATTAACAAGAAATTGTTTCTGAATGCAGCTGAGAACGATTATATAGAGGAAAATCAGCCATTTTAACGAATTTTTCAGCATCACAAAAGTTTTACCTGGTCAATTTAAATAGGATAGAATCGTGTCATGTCAGGTTGAAAATGTTTACTCTGTTATGTATTCTCTACGATTCAGTGTAACAACTCCGCATAAAATTGAGATACGTTGTGACATGACGTCATGGATGACCGCGATTTAAAAAAAAAAAAATTCCCGTCTGGTTTCTTTTACTTCATTTTTGATGAAAGAAACACATTTTTGCATAGTTTCTTGCTGGCTATTGTAAAACCATGCAATTAGACCTAAAGTTCATTTTATATAAATGAAATGAGATGTAAAACTCGTTTGAAAATCTCTGTATAAGCCATGCCTGGCACTTAACACACGATGTTAGGTGACGTTTCGTGTATACGGCAAGTTGGGGTTCTGATAGTTTTACATGATATGTTGAATTAATAATTTTATCTTCACTGAATTACCTTTTGTCATCTCTGTGTTCCGTATGGTCTGCATCCATTTACAAGTAGCAAGGAAAACATATGTTTAATTGAGAAATTTGATATGTCATTGCATTTTTTTTTCTTTAATAATTATAAGTTGAAGTATTTATTAACAATTCAAGATCACTTTTATGAATATCGTTTAATTCAATAATTACCAAACATCAGATGCATTAATTTTTAGAGTTTATTTTAGTTTAAATGGTATTTTATTTAATACACATCGTCCCAACAAGTGTTGTTTCATAAATTTGTATAGCAAGCCTAAACATCTGAAATTGTATGATCTTAATCTATATAAAATCCAATTACAATTATTTATCCATACATTCCATGTAAAGTTACTCTGTCTAAGTTCCCGTATAAAACACGAACCTTAATAATACACGTCGTTGGTTTAAGGCAGAGACGCATAAAGCAATATGTTATTCATACATGTGTGTACACATTCTCATTCCAAATCTAAATTTGTTGAATTTATCTACAGCATCATGGCGGATATGCCCTGTGAAGTGATAAAAAGTTCTATTAAAAAGGACCCGATTGATCAACGATGTGTGAACAAGCAGGTATGCTGGGTCACATGTCAGTCACGTGCCGGTGAGAGACTCACGACCGTTATGATTTACACCATTCAAAATGACTGAAATGCCACATAAGACAGGTGCGTGCCACCCGTCACGAGCGTGTGTAAGGGACAAAGCGATCGGCGGACAGGCCAACCCGGACACAGATACGATCAGTATTACAGCACGGACATCAAATTTAACCAAATGACCCATAGGGGTCAAGGATAAATTAATGCAGGTCTATTAAAATTACCATTAAAATCTAAATCGAGAGTTTGAAACGGAATTAATAAATAATCAGCCTGTTTTTCGGATTGTGTCGATCTTGGTTTTAGATAAGACGAGGCCAGCGAAAGTCCATTCGATCATTAAAGTTTTACGAGTCATTTTGATGTCGATAACGAAAACTAAACTTGCCTACATATGAAAATACAAAGTTACGGTAATGATTTTTTAATCGTTTTTTTTTTTTTTTTGACGAAGAGAGTCATGTGCATGAATTTTCAAGACGTGGAGGAATAAAGAAATGAATGGATAAATGGTATTTTGACCGTCACAAAATTACATGTCTGTTACAATTTATAACATTTTTTGGAGGTGGTTATAGTCAGAGATATATAATACCTGTGACAATATTAGCCTTTGTAATGGTGATTCGGTACTCTAAACAGTCGTGTCCCACCACGATGACGTCATAAATTATACAATAATTAAATATGTAATCAAACACGAGATGCTTGAATACCTTTCTAACATGATATATAGAGCACAATGATTCCGAATTATACAATTGTCTCAATATTAACCCAACCGATTTACCGCAATTCATCGACAAACTCAGATATCGGAGGATAGCGAGAGAGGGGCGCAGTTCAACCTAACATATTCCGCCGATTGTTTAATCTGTGTTGTCGGTCGCTTCTGTCTGTAGTTTGACTTTATCTATTATTTGTCTCCTGTAGTCTTGTCTCATTGTCTCTTCTCTTTCTGTATCCCTAAGCTTTCTCTTCACTCACTTCCTCCATAAATGATCTCTTCTCTTTTTCCATTGGCTGTCTCTGTTCTGTCTCACTTTGCTGTCTCCATTTGTCTCATTGAGCTGTCTCTTTTCCGTCTACTTTTGTTGTCTCCATTTGTTGTCCCCTCTTAATCTTTATTAGTTGTCTTATCTCTGTCTATCTTCCTGAGCTCTCCTTTCTGTCTCCCCTTTCAGTCTCCATATGTTGTTCCCCTTTGTCTTTATAAGTTGTCTTTTCTCTGTCTATCTCCTTGAGCTCTGTGTGTCTTTTGCTGTCTATTCTCTCTGTGTGTGTGCTGTTGTCTCTTCTCTGTGCGTGTATGTTGCTTTCTTTTTCTCTGTGTGTGTCTGTTGCTGTCTCTTCTCTGTGTGTGTCTGTTGCTGTCTCTTCTCTGCGTGTGTCTGTTACTGTCTCTTCGCTGTGTGTGACTGTTGCTGTCTCTTCTCTTTGTGTGTCTGTTGCTGTCTTTTCTCTCTGTGTGTCTGTTGCGGTCTCTTCTCTCTCTGTGTGTGGTGCGTTCTTTTCTCTGCGTGGGTCTGTTGCTGTCTCTTCTCTCTGTGTGTCTGTTGCTGTCTCTTCTCTCTCTGTGTGTGTTGCGTTCTTTTCTCTGCGTGTGTCTGTTGCTGTCTCTTCGCTGTGTGTGTCTGTTGCTGTCTCTTCTCTGTGTGTGTCTGTTGCTGTCTCTTCTCTGTGTGTGTCTGTTGCTGTCTCTTCTCTGTGTGTGTCTGTTGCTGTCTCTTCTCTGTGTGTNTGTGTCTGTTGCTGTCTCTTTTCTCTGTGTGTCTGTTGCTGTCTCTTCTCTCTGTGTGTATGTTGCTGTCTCTTCTCTGTGAGTGTCTGTTGTTTTCCATTCTCTGTGTGTGTCTGTTGCTGTCTCCTCTCTCTGTGTGTCTGTTGTTTTCCATTCTCTCTGTGTGTCTGTTGCTGTCTCTTCTCTGTGTGTGTCTGTTGTTTTCCATTCTCTGTGTGCGTCTGTTGCTGTCTCCTCTTTCTGTGTGTCTGTTGTTTTCCATTCTCTCTGTGTGTCTGTTGTTGTCTCTTCTCTCTGTGTGTACGTTGTTTTCCATTCTCTGTGTGTGTCTGTTTCTGTCTCTTCTCTCTCTGTGTCTGTTGCTGTCTCTTCTCTCTGTGTGTCTGTTGCTGTCTCTTCTCTCTGTGTGTCTGTTGCTGTCTCTTCTCTGTGTGGGTCTGTTGTTTTCCATTCTCTGTGTGCGTCTGTTGCTGTCTCCTCTTTCTGTTTGTCTGTTGTTTTCCATTCTCTCTGTGTGTCTGTTGTTGTCTCTTCTCTCTGTGTGTACGTTGGTTTCCATTCTCTGTGTGTGTCTGTTGCTGTCTCTTCTCTCTCTGTGTCTGTTGCTGTCTCTTCTCTCTCTGTGTCTGTTGCTGTCTCTTCTCTCTCTGTGTCTGTTGCTGTCTCTTCTCTGTGTGTGTCGGTTGCTGTCTCTTTTCTGTGTGTGTCTGTTGCTGTCTCTTCGCTGTGTGTGTCTGTTGTTTTCCATTCGCTGTGTGTGTCTGTTGTTTTCCATTCTCTGTGTGTGTCTGTTGCTGTCTCTTCTCTCTGTGTGTATGTTGCGTTCTTTTTTCTCTGTGTGGATGTTGCGTTCTTTTCTCTGTGTGTGTCTGTTGCGGTCTCTTCTCTGTGTGTCTCTGTTGCTGTCTCTTCTCTGTGTGTGTCCGTTGCTGTCTCTTCTCTGTGTGTGTCTGTTGCTGTCTCTTCTCTCTGTGTGTCTGTTGCTGTCTCTTCTCTCTGTGTGTATGTTGCGTTCTTTTTTCTCTGTGTGTATGTTGCGTTCTTTTCTCTGTGTGTGTCTGTTGCTGTCTCTTCTCTGTGTGTGTCTGTTGCTGTCTCTTCTCTGTGTGTCTCTGTTGCTGTCTCTTCTCTCTCTGTGTATGTTGCTTTCTTTTCTCTGTGTGTGTCTGTTGCTGTCTCTTCTCTCTGTGTGTATGTTGCGTTCTTTTTTCTCCGTGTGTATGTTGCGTTCTTTTTTCTCTGTGTGTATGTTGCGTTCTTTTTTCTCTGAGTGTATGTTGCGTTCTTTTTTCTCTGTGTGGATGTTGCGTTCTTTTTTCTCTGTGTGTCTGTTGCTGTCTTTTCTCTCTGTGTGTCTGTTGTTTTCCCTTCTCTGTGTGTGTCTGTTTTTTTCCATTCTCTCTGTGTGTCTGTTGCTGACTCTTCTCTCTGTGTGTCTGTTGTTGTCTCTTCTCTCTGTGTGTCTGTTGTTGTCTCTTCTCTCTGTGTGTACGTTGTTTTCCATTCTCTGTGTGTGTCTGTTGCTGTCTCTTCTCTCTGTGTGTATGTTGCTTTCTTTTCTCTGTGTGTGTCTGTTGTTTTCCATTCTCTGTGTGTGTCTGTTGCTGTCTCTTCTCTCTGTGTGTCTGTTGCTGTCTCTTCTCTCTGTGTGTATGTTGCTTTCTTTTCTCTGTGTTTGTCTGTTGCTGTCTCTTCTCTATATATCTGTAGTAAATATAACAGTAAGTTGTTGCTGAGTGCGACATTCAAAGCACTGTAGAGACTCAAAAAGTACAAAGACGGAGCCCGACAATGTATTTGTAATGCAGACAAGTGATAATATACTCGTGTATGTGCTTGTATCAAATTCTGATTAATCAAAAAAATCTTACAAGTCGGCTGGTCGATAATCGTGTACCGGTTTGTTCGTCTAGGGGGTCATTTAGTGCACCACGTTGTGTTAAGTAATGACCACGGATGACACCATATATAAAATGGAATATTCCTAATTCCTGTCAAATATGAATAGTAGTTTATAGTGCTCTGTCAGTCGGGCACTGCCGTCATACTCACAGGTGCAGCACCTGTGGTCATACCTGTGTTTTCTTCTGTGTGTGTGTGTCTGTTGCTGTCTCTTCTGTGTGTGTGTGTCTGTTGCTGTCTCTTCTTGGTGTGTGTCTGTTGCTGTCGCTTTTCTCACTCTCTTAGTTGGCTTCTCTTTGTGTGTCTGCTGCTGTCTCTCCTCTGTGTGTATGTGTCTGCTGCTGTCTCTCCTCTGTGTGTATGTGTCTGAAGATGAACGTAAGACGCACGCTTGTGATTACATCTTTAACATTTTGAAGCTAAAAACGAAATTACACTGTAAATAATTATTGTTTATTGAGATGCGTAAAGTCCGTGTGCTTGAAACAAGACTGACACTATTAGTTCTTTGACCAGGCGCCGTATGTCCCGAGAGTCCCCACACAGCGGCATATCAAAGAACTTACGGTAATACAAACCGAGGGTTTCCGAAGATCTTATCGGACGCTATGCACTGTTTACTTATATATCACCGACATGTTACACGTGTCAACGACCGAGTTAATTAAACACGAGTCCTCTTCTTACACTTATTTTTCAGATAAAAAACCCACTAATTAATTGGCGCCCGTTAGTGTCATGGCTACAAATTGCTATATCAAGACCGTATTCTATTCTGATTTTATCATATACAGCTATATAAGAGCAAGACAGTAATCCACCGAGATAGTAAATACTGGTTTTTATCATATACAGAGTTAGCGCGTGCATTTGACCTTGGCTGTTACGAGGATGTTAAATTCAAAACAAACAAATCATTATTATTGACCTAATACAAATTCTTTTGATCATTTATCAATTGTAACCGGCTGTGAAAACTAGTTTGGTCATCCAATGATGAATAGTCGATCAAAATAATTGTCGTGTCAGGAATGATACGAGGCCTCGCACCTCTATTCGCCTTTGGTGATAGGGTCAAGCGACAAATATTATTGTAAAATTAAAACTGAATATCTTTGATTACGTGGATAAACAGTCTATGCGCATTATACTTCGCTTGACGTTATTACATAGCCACTCCACGTAACTGTTGCGTTTGTCGGAAGTGTGATTTCACGTGCATTCCGCAAACCGGACTCGGTTGTCAGATACGGCAGCAGTTTACCACAGTTCCCTACCGGCATTATTACGCGTACTATCGCACGTGCCAAGGCAGTGATTGGCCAATTGACATATCTGGACATGCAATAAGGATGTTTTTCCGCCATTGAGTTTTGTTTGAAATAGCGACTTGTGTCACAGTGATATTGCATTTCTGTAAATTATTTTTATTTTATAAATATTGGCGAGCCGATATACAATGTACGTATTGCATTTATTCGCGAGGAAAGACGAACGCGAATTCAATAAAAAAATTTATCAAAATTCGGCCATGTTGTGAGATATGAAATAAGCAAGTCATATATTTTGTAGAAATCAGACAATTTAAATAAAATAGTTTCACGACATGCATCGATTTTTTTAAATTGTTTTTCCGGAAGACTAACATACAAGGCAAATTATTACATAATATCCTGATTTGTGGAGATTGTAAATTTAGAAAACGACTGAACAAAATATCCGGAATTTTATACTGTCAAATGTACAGTTTTAAAACAACTTATTTAATTAAATCATGTTATTTAATCAATCAGTATTTACAGCCATTTATACATTTTCCATGTCTATTCAAACAGGAATACAATAATTTCTCCAAATGTTTTGTACGGTAACAAAATCGAAACTCCAACGGAGTCTAGTTTGACCAACATGGTGTCAGAGGGATCCAAGCAATAGAAGCGGTCCTTGGTGGAATTAAGATTGGAGTATGGTGCCGCATCACAAAGCTGTAACATGCGTTGGTCATGCTGATATATTTTCTCTACTATAATGTGAGAACGCGGATTGTTGGACGAGGAATCGTTTTTCGTAAGGAGGTCTACTTGATTTCATAAACACAACAAACTGTGGTCGAATTTTGCGAGATTTACGGCAATTTACCGTTGGATAATTTTAAAACTAAATCAAAACTTTCATTATGATTAAAAACTGTTGTGTGTTTGAGGATATTTAAGGAGTATTTTCTGGATCATGAATTGTATATTTACATTTGCAGAAATAGAGCTAACATGCCAGTGTACTAAGTTATTCCTATAGTCGAACAATTTAACACGTCGTGCGTCGTTCTCCGGAACTGATGATGAATTTCTCTGTAAGTGCACAAAGGTCAGACAAGACGTGCAATAGTTGTACATAACGTATACATGTTACAGATGTCAAGTGATTAGTTATAACACGGCTTTTCCCTGTTTGTTTCATGTACTATTCTTCCTCACCTGAAATTGTTGTGTATCTCAGTTCAGTTTGTCCAGGTGTGCTCGGTTTGTCGGGGAATCCGTCGTTAAATTGTGTTTTATCTCGCCGAGATAATGAGCTGTGGACCGTTTGTATTATCTGTATGTGTAGGGATAATTCTGACTTTGGACATAGCATTAATAACTTGTACCCTGGTAGAAAGACGAGTGGGGGGATATATTTTCCGTGACGTCACACTTACTATACACCGTTACTGGTTACAATTCAGCAATGTGAGGCTCGCTCTCATGTTGCGGTGCCAACAAGCACTGACAACTCTCCGTGGAAATCCAACAATGTCGGTAATATGGGGATATTTTCCACCGTGATGTGACAAGTCGTGTCATTTGCCACCCTGAGATGTGTCAATCTAAATAAGGCCTAATCCTTCCCCAAGGGTGGCTACCTTTCCCTAGAGACCATAGGGCTTAGCTCCCTTAGATAACGGGACTTAGTTATTCCAACCAGTACCCGGCGATCACAGTTGGGAGCCATACTTGTACGTACTCCCAGACATGTTTCGCCAGATAAAAAATTCCACATTTATAAAGTGGGTCCTTTCACTTGGGAATACATTTGTCTGCAGCGACGTAGAACTTTGCCAAAGTTTCCCACAGTGATTTACCTAATGACCAACTGTAAAGCACCTTCTTTAGAACTATTTGACGCGACCTTACATTGATGTAGATATACGGCGTACATACCGTTATATAAACGAATTCCATTCTCTGAGGTATATCGCTTAACGCGGGTACACGGAACGACGGATAGACTAGCTGGTAAACCCTAAATAACAACAACAACAACAATTACACCTAGCAATACCACGCCCTTTCTTTGGCCTTCTTACATGTATCTGCTGTTATTTGTTGCTAATATTGGAACCACACAGCGTCGTGTTGTTATTGCTGTTTTGCCTCATTGGCGTTACGTTTCGTCAATTATCATTGTTGTTTCTCGCCTTCTTGAACACTATTTCTTTTGACGTTTTGTTGTTTTGTTGTTCTGGTCTCGAATTTTGTCATGTTTGTTTTGTCTCCTGATAAACGTAGCTGGATTTGGCGATGAGACTGTTCTATTGTTTCGTGTTCTCTGTATTACAGTGTTACCTCTCTCTCTGGCTACACGTGAATCTGATGTAGTTCATTGCTTTGAATGGTTTTATCCTTTGCACATTGCTCTTAAATGTAAATAGGCCTTTACAATGTTTTATACCAGTAAGATTTATAAGATAGAAAAAAATACTGAAAACATTGAACTGTGCGTGGCTATGGTGACATTTTTATGATGATGATCGCCAGGTGACCTCAATACCGGAATCGCTTCTACTGCCACGTCTGTTCTCCGTCACACGGTCTATGCATGTTCGAACTGGTGCACGCGAGCGCTCGTTAGAGACAGAGGAAGATGACATGTTGCTTACTTTGGTGGTTGTATACATAGCACGACAGAAGTCCCTCCATTCGTTAGGAATAACCGCACAGCTTTGATTGGAAGAAAGAAATTGTGATGTGTTTTCAAAATTATCAAAATAATAAAGAAAAAGATGTTAAGAAAGAAGTGAAGAATAGAAATCAAAGATAAGTTTACGAAGTCAGACTAATTAATCATTTGTAGTGAAGTAGAGATCGATAGAGAGTGACTTTGATGTGTGCCGACCTGATCAGCCAGAACAAGTGGAACCGTTACTTTACTAGTCACGGTACATGCAATAGCTTATTTGTCCTGTACATGTTCATTTGTTTCAATGGGGTTATTTACCAAAATCATATTTTGCAAAAAAGGTAAATTATTTCCCATTGCCTTCAATTCTGTTCTGATGTACTTTCTCTCACCTGCATGTTGATCTGTCCATCATAAGTCCGAGTTATTGTTATTTTGGATGAATATCGCTCGTAATAAATGTACATTGTAAATACTAGTAGCACCTAGGAATAAGTCCCTTCCAAAACATGATGTTCCGTTTGATAGTGTTAAATTGACACAAAGCTAACATTTCAAAAACATTGTGTTTTCAAAGAGAACATATCCTTTTTATTCTTTTTCGGTTATCTGTAGATTTTTCGTTTTGATCTTAATTCATTAGTTGATGAAAACCATGAAAACAGTCAACTAAACAAATATATACACAACCCAATGGATTTACCGGAAGTGGCTGCACGAAAATGAAAAAACCCCAGAGAAAGTCGTGTTATTTGTGTGAATTAAGGTACCTCAGGGACAAAACATGTTAGCTCACTTCAGAAGTCATCACGTGCGAGAACCGGAGGTCACTCAGATGTCACAGCTGTGATATAATAGCGAGTGCGTATCAGTTTGTGAATTCGTTTATTTTTTAAGAACTGCGATATGTCCACGCCATTGAGTCTACTGTCGTTAGTACTCTCGATGAGTCAACTGACATCCCCGTTTAGTTGTCTCCCGTTAAGTAACATAAGTCACTAATGTGTTGACTTTCATTCAGGCTTGTAAGATGTTCAGTTTCAATTGATCGTTGAGTGATATAAGTGAGTTGACTGTTAAGTCAATAGGGAGTCCACTATCATTGAGTGATATAGCAAGTAAGATTACAGTGGTTGTGTGTATTATATAGAAATTGAGATTACAGTGGTTGTGTGTATTATATAGCGATTGAGATTACATTGGTTGAGTGTTTTATACATCAAGTGAGATTACAGTGGTTGTGTGTATAATATAGCAAGTGAGATTACAGTGGTTGGGTGAAATATATAGCAAGTGAGATTACAGTGGTTGGGTGTATAATATAGCAAGTGAGATTACAGTGGTTGGGTGAAATACATAGCAAGTGAGATTACAGTGGTTGTGTGTATTATATAGCAAGTGAGATTACAGTGGTTGTGTGTATTATACAGCAAGTGAGATTTCAGTGGCTGAGTGTATTATACAGCAAGTGAGATTACAGTGGTTGGGTGAAATATATAGCAAGTGAGATTACAGTGGTTGAGTGTATCATATAGCAAGTGAGATTACAGTGGTTGTGTGTATAATATAGCAAGTGAGATTTCATTGGTTGAGTGAAATATATAGCAAGTGAGATTACAGTTTGTTGTGTGTATAATATAGCAAGTGGAATTACAGTGGTTGGGTGTATAATATAGCAAATGAGATTTCAGTGATTGAGTGTATAATATAGCAAGTGAGATTAAAGTGGTTTAGTGTATAATATATATATATGCAATTGCTAAGAGTTGCTCAAGGGTCCAGCCGTGTCTCAAGTGATTAGTTCTATAGTCATAAAATGGATACGGTTGAGATCCTCACCCTTTTACAATTAATACCATTACTTTGCATGCGGAGACAATATACTCATGCTTCCGGGATTGGCCCAGACGTCTGGCACATTACCCTGGGGACTTAGTTTCTCTAAAAAACTTGGAACGAGGTGGAATCCCCACTTCCTAATCTATATGAATGAAAAGATGAACTCAATCGTGCTACCAAAACTTACCCAGAATCTGGCCCACCCTTCAGGACTTAGTCCCTGGTCACAACACAGAAACAAACCCTGTAACATTATACCTGATTGCTGGCCATACAGAGAATGATATAATAATACTTAAAGGATAATCTGGCCCGACTCCTGTCATAACACAGAACCTAAAATTATACACACAAATTTTAGGATATCAACCCACTTGCCATAAAACGTTCGTGATCCTTTGTAAGGACCTTGAAATCCGTTGCTGTATGAAAGAAAAAAGAAGCTGAGGGGCTTTTTAGGTATTTAAAAGCCTATTGCTCCTAACCAGTTGATCATATTTCAAACAAATTTGCTACCAAGCCTTGACAGGCGGAGTCAAACATTGGGAATATAAACGAAATAAATTGTGAGAAGAATATTAGCCATTATTGCTGAAAAAATAAAGCCCTTTCGGCCTGTCGTCCTGTTGTCCTTCATATCAATGACATACCAGCTTTGAATTGCAACGGACAAATGGTCATGTTAAATGCTATATCAATTACTCTTGTTAGCCCGGTTAAAGGTGTGAAGGAGGTTTTCATGTTGGAGGAAACCGGAGTGCCCGGAGAAAACCCACGTGTTCGGGGAGGATACCCAATACCTTTTCACATCCGATCGGGAGTCGAACCTCTGCCTTCTTGGTAAAAGGTGATGGCGCCATCCACTGCGCTGCCCGGCCACCCAAGCATGCAACATATATAGAACTATCTGGTCTGTCCCGTGAGGAACGTTTGAGAAAGATCAAGAGAGGATGAATGATGGCGCTTTGTAAAGCTCCATCAGGAAAATTGACGAGAATGTCTTTAATTAACTCAAAAAGAGGATTAATAAATCTTTAGACAAAAGTTAACGATCATCAAGTCTTACTCTAGTCGGAATGTCAGGGAAGTATTCTTACGCAAAGAGAAACTTGATATTCAGAAACCATCTTGCAGATGCAGTGGTAGGCGCCATTAACGAATAAGACAATACAGACATTATACAGATTGGAACAAAGAAATCCTCAGACGTATATATCTACGTAAATGTTTGTGGCTTGTATTGTGTGTATAGACATACACGGTCCATAAAGGTCGTGTTTTTGACTTACATCCACGCGAATGCCAATGCCGTCACGATTACAACGTACGACTGACCAGTGTGACTTCCGTCCGCAAAAAAAAAGAAATAGGCTGACACGACACATGGGAAGAGGAAGGGAGCGAGGAGAAGGAGAAACTATTTTTTTTCTATTTATGAGATAACGTATTATAAAATAATGCTGTCTGAGGAGTTGCTCCTGGATCTGCTAATGTGGTACAAATTGGATTAAGACTCTTGCATAAGCTAGGCCAAACTCTTACTTACCTTGTGCTAGTACAGTTGAAACAAGGACCAAAGTTATATCCCAATACTGAAACTGTAACAAAAAGTTACATGTATTATTTGTAATAGACGAACATCTGCCTTTAATACCCCAGAATCCAAGGTTTTGAGCAAACATACTTAGACCGTGTTTAGTGTTCACAAGACAGGTGCACTTGGTGGTAAGCGGATAGGTGACTCCGAGTCCCTATCACAGACAGCCGCCTGTTCAGGGATCCAAATCAATCCGATACTGTACGAAACAAGTAAACCCTTCTTCGATTTCCTTTGGTCGTTAAAAAATTGACCGCTGCATAAACACTCAATGTTAAATCGAAATTAGGGTTTATTGTCGATAACCTCTTTACGTTGCCTGTCAGGCTAAACAAGCGTGTTCAGTTGCGTTCATTTCCCCGTGTCATGTAAACGTATTTTGTGCTTAGAAGACGGTTAGATATTTGATGTATGTTAACGGAGCCAATTCTATTTCCTAGTGGTTATAAGACATTATAAGTCATGGAATGTATTGTGTCACATGATAAGGTCGTCATTATTGATTATACTCTTATTCATGACAGATCAACATCGAGTAGATACCGCTACCCATCTATACAGCTTTGTGGTCACAGTTCGCGAAAGAAATATATGGTGCTGAAGTTTTCATACCTAAACATGGCTATTTGTGTCGGAAATTACCTACAGTGTTGTATTAGACATGGAAGTGATATTTATTCGTTTCAAACCTTCTCGATTTTTAAAATGATACCCTAAGCTGTTACCCACTTAGATGTTTGCTACGCACGCTGTAGTAGTTGACGATTGTTGCGTGCTACCGCAGAACGTGACGAAGTAAATGTTAACTGGTAATATTACCGTGCAGCGCAAACACCTATAACTACCCGACCTGGACCACGCGCGCACGTGTTGGTGGGGGCATGTGTTTCGTGATAAATTGGTTTTTAATTGCTGCCCATGATGTCTTCAGACCTTGGGCCCATCTTGCATCTTGTTTGTGGTTGATTGGTTCACTTGAATTTCGTTTTCTTCTTTGGGTAAATAATGTTTTTTTGAAGGACATTACACACCTCGACAGCTTTTTATCACCTGTACCAGGTAATTCTAATTAGTTATCTTTGGTTACCGTAATGGGGAGGTTCTAAATCGCCATTCACCTTCTATGTCCGGACGCCGCACGTGACACGGTTCTCACATACATAACCTCCTGTGTCAACCGTACTACAATCGTATCTGAGCTTGAATGACTGACATCAAAAGGACGGGACTATTATAGACTGGGGGCTAATTTGGGACACGACAACATGGTTTTGTGTTCAAGACTCCGCCCATCGCCACGCGCCGATTCATGGCGAACAAAGGACGCCTCGTGCCAACTAACCGACAGGTTTGAGCAATTAACACAAGTGCGCTTGTCAATATTACACTTGAAGCCGATATTTACCTTTAACTTACTAACATATTGGGTTGTTTATTTTCAATCAAATGGGGGTATGAAGTCCGCCATCCCATACTAAGGGGTTTGTTGACACACGACCGCCTAATGTTGCGGAGACAGAAAACGGTGGACTACGTCACTGTAGTAACGGTACAATCACTTGGACAGCCGGCCTATTAGACAGTTACTAACATATTGAGAATACAACAGTGTTTTAACAATGGCTTTTCAAAATGTTTCAAACTCGGACCCTCGTTCGAAAACAAACACTTTCTGATACAATAAAACTAGATAAATAACGCTGGAGGTCGTGCGCCTTAAATAAACATAACGTTTTTACTTTCAATGTTGTTATCGTATAGGACTCGAGCGCTGTTTGTCTCTTACCCGACACAATAGCGCGCTCACTACCTCTCCTCCTATGGTTTCTGTGAATAGCAACGCCAAGGGAGAATTGTGCAAGTTCTTTGTCCACCCTCAGAATAGGATCCCGGCTATCTTTGTCACAAAACTCGTGTCGAAATACAGTGATAAATGGATATAATGAAATAAAACATCATACATGTACATAAAGACTTAAAAACGTGTCGTGTCTCCTTGGATATCGACATTGATTTCAATGGACAAACAAAACCCCTTAAAAACAGTTTTACTTAAAAATCATCTTATTTATTGAAGGACGCATTGACACCATTGTAAAGATAATCTTCTCGTATAGTTCTTCTGTCATCTGTCTATAGCTGTGTCCTTTTGTTTGAGGCAAAAAGCGTTAAACATCGCGATAACGATGGTGCTAGTATCCCTTTCATTATTTAAAATGCTGTCTAGAAATAATGAAATTAATTCTGTTCCGTCAAAAGAAACAGAGGAAAATTCTTTTAATTTGAAAATAAAAGTGTTTTTTCCTTACTTTGACATTATCGGTAAAAATATCAGCGGAATAATTTGATGACATATATACCTAAATGATAAACTTATAAATCCTTCTAGTCGTCAAGTTGATTTCAAAATTGTTCGATTTTATGAAACTTCATTCTCAAGAAGTCGTAATTGCTCCTCAGAGTTTTAGACAAACCAGTTACTATAGAAACGAAACCTGTTTCGTCCGCTAAATGTATAGACTGTCGGTATGACGAGCGAAGTGGGTTGTCTAGGCAGACACAGTTACACAATTATCATTTCATCGTCAGAAAGGTTAAAACATACAATGTCGTAACAAAGTCACTATTATCAATAAATGGTATAATATCGCTTTAATCGTTTTATACGTTTCCTGAGACGGATACGGAATTTTAGAAATGTTGAGAACGATAATTCATGTTCATTTTACCTTTAATTTATAAGGGGGGTAGGGAGCAATGCCAATTTTGCCCACAATCAATTTTTAAGGGGGATAGGGTCAATACCAATTTTTCCAATCCTTTAATCTATAAGATGGAGGGGAGCAATTCCAATTTCGATTTATAAGGGGAGGGGAATGCCAATTTTTTCAGTCCTTTAATTCATGAGGGGGAGGAAAGCAATGCAAATTTTCGTCATCTTCAATTTATTAGAGGGAGGGGGAGCAATGCAATGAGGGGAAGGGTGTGTGCACTAGAAGGGTGGAACGTTTTTGACTGTTTACTTCTTCTTCTATTGACATTTATACATAACACCTACTACATGTACATTGACATTTATAGGACATCACACCTACAACACTGACATTTATACGACATCACAGATACAACATTGACATTTATACGACATCACAGATACAACATTGACATTTAAACGACATCACAACTACAACATTGATTTGTATACGACATCACACTTACAATATTGACATTTATATTCCATTACAAATACAACATTGACATTTATAAGACATCACATATATAACATTGACATTTATACGACATCACAGATACCACACTGACATTTAGACAACAGGCCTACTGAATGGCCATTCATACAATATCGCACCTGCAACATTTTCATTCGAGTACTTGGTACTCGTGTTGTCACAACTCTTGGATGACGTCACGACTTTCAGTACTTGTGTCGTCACATCTCTTGGATGATGTAATGAGTTGTCAGTACTCAAGCATCACATCTCTTTGGTGATATAACAAGCGAGTTGTCAATAGTTGTGTCGTCACACCTTTTGGATGACGTCACGAGCTGTAAAATGGAGGAAACGCATGATAAAACTCATTGAATATTTTGTGACAAATCTAGTTGGTAAGTCGTTGTTTTGGAAAAAGGAAATTTTATTTCTTGTAGAGTTTAAGTATATGTATCTGAGACAAAAATAATTACTGATTGACCGTTCAACTGTGATTGTACGCCGCCGCGTGGAGGAAGCAATGAGTTGTGTGAAAGTGTATTGTCATATATCCTGTTGTGACTTCACAATTGCCGTTCCTGACGTCACGAAAGCGGACTGGCGCCAAAGCCCGGCAGGGTTGCTCCTTGCTACTTTCACTCCATACACCACACAGCGCTGTAGCCACGCCATGATTAGACCGGAGTTTATTTCTAGTGAAATAATAATCATCCTTGATTCAGACACCAAAGAATCACAGCGAAAGAACACAACAGACGCCATCATGTGGAAGTAGAACCCCACTCGCGTCACGTGACTGTAAATGGACTCGTTCCCATCATTATCAGACCAAGCGGCACACGTGATGCCAGAGATCAAACGAAGGCAAATCAAGGTTAACGTTAGTGAAAATATTCGTGTAAATCAAAGCCTCATGTTCATAGCTACATAAGTTAAATATTGGACCAATCTCAGTAATGTTGAACACAGCGGTCAAGGCCAAAGCGATTTAAAGGCTACATTGGTGATCTAGTCATGTATTACAGCGTGCATCGAGTCGATGTTCCAATATACTTTGACCTCGACTAGTAGGTACAAAGTCATAGGGTATTAATATGCAAACCACACACCGGAGCTGCCTAGCAAGGGACATTTGATGAAATAATGCCCGAACCAGGTACTACATTATACTAGAAACATGTATTTACAATCAGCTGACAACTTAAGAAACAATACGTGCCATGCGGCACCAACGACAACCCAATGCTCCAGGACACCAAATTAAACATTTTTATTTCATTTTCTGCCTCGTTGCCTCTCAGACACGTAACATCCATATTTCATGCAGCGGGCTAGTGTATCCAGCAGTCCCCGAGAGCATTTACCAATTTATGTCTCAAAACACTTCACGCACAAAGAGGACCTTTAAGTGTGGAAGAAAATGACGCCATGTTCCCGTATCTATGGTTACAAAGCGATAATATCGCATAAAATAACCGCCGCACCGCTTGAGAACACCCGGAAGTTGGTCCGCGAATAGGGCCGTTTTACATGGTAGCTCATGAATGCAAATTAACTAGTTATTTTAATAGACGATATTTTCTCATTGCGCTTGAATTGTCAATAGATTATCATTGTACGAGTGGCGAGAAGGATAGCGAGCACTGTAAGATCGGGCTACACGGGACTGAGAGCATGTGATGGGCCATTCCTCGGAGAATGAGAGCAGTGCTGATCATTCCTCGGAGATTGAAAGCGTGTACTTCTCATTCCTCGGAGAATGATAGCGTCTGATGCTCATTCTTTGGGAGACTGAGAGCGTGTACTGGTTATTCCTTGGAGACTGAGAGTGTTACTGGTTATTCTAAGCGATTGAGAGCGTGTTTTGGTCATTCCTCGGAGACTGAGAGTGTAACTGGTTATTCTAAGCGATTGAGAGCGTGTGTTGGTCATTCCTTGGAGACTGAGAGTGTACTGGTTATTCTAAGAGATTGAGGGCGTGTGTTGGTCATTCCTTGGAGACTGAGAGTGTAACTGGTTATTCTAAGCGATTGAGAGCGTGTGTTGGTCATTCCTTGGAGACTGAGAGATTGTGATACTCATTCTTTAGAGACTGAGAGCGTGTGATGGTCATTTCTTGGAGACTGAGAGATTGTGATACTCATTCTTTAGAGTCTGAGAGCGTGTGATGGTCATTCCTTGGAGACTGAGAGATTGTGATACTCATTCTTTAGAGTCTGAGAGCCTGTGATGGTCATTCCTCGGAGACTGAGAGATTGTGATACTCATTCTTTAGAGACTGAGAGCCTGTGATGGTCATTCCTCGGAGACTGTGAGCTTGTGATACTCATTCTTTGGAGACTGAGATCGTGTGATGGTCATTCCTCGGAGACTGAGAACAGATGCTGGTCATTCTCAGTGAGTGAGAGCGTATGGTGCTCATTTATTTTGTAGACTGAGAGAGTGTGCTGGTCATTGTTCGGAGACTGAAATTGTTCCTTAAAAAAGGAATGTACTCGTTTCGGCAATCTTGAATAAAATAAAGAAAATTGTATCATATTTTTTACCTTTGCAATTGGCCCTGGAGTACGTGTTAGCGTGTGTCAGATTCGCTGGTATTAATGTCATGCTGTTCTAGATTTTACCTATGCAAGTTTATTTGTGTTCGAATGCTTTCCGTGGACAGATAAGGGGGCTCTGGGATCATTTGAGAACGGACCCCCTCCTTTTCAGACACGTGAGCCATACGTCTACACCACACGACGATACGATGCCTGTGAACCGAGTACGCCCATGCCATGTAGGTCCTTGTCGCCTTGTCTCTAGTCTCGCTCTCGCGTGATATGATCTACCTTTCTCCTAAAAAAGCGTCAGGCATGTGTGATTTTATCTGTTGAATATATCGTTACCATACACGCGAACCATAAAAGCCGACTCGCGATTTTCAAAGCAACTCTTTCCATTCTACAAAGTTTGGGATCAAGTGAGTTCTAACAAACATACCCGAGAAGGGTGTAACGTACCCACAAGTCTGTCGGCGACTGCGTTACGACTTTGCAAATTCAGTCTTTTATATTTTTATGTATTCAATTATTTTGAAATTGGATGAACAGCTACTGTTAGATCTCGAATTTGATTAACACGAGTATTTCTGTAGCTCGTTAGAAATAAAAACAAATGACGTGTCAACATTCTATAGAATCGCGAACAATTATGTCGACAAATGTCCATTACACGAACAGGGACGCTATCATTGGGCAGTTGAACGCTGAGAAGTAAGCCAGTCTTTCCATGATTAACTCAGACACATTGTAAAATTACATTTTAAATGCATGGTTGCTAGTAATAGCGTGTGCATTTCAAACAGAAAAAAATACAGAATTTTTTATGCTGTCCTAACCGCATGGTCCGAACTATCTCCTTTTAGCATTTTTTTTGAGTGGGAGAAATTACTGACTTACTCCTTTTTTTTTTTTTATGGGACGGAGATATTCAGAACGTTTTTTGAAAATAATGCGCACCGTTTTTTGTGCGCACCTCAATTGATACTTCTATTTTTAGTAAGTTATTTCAGATTATAACTCCAGTACAAAACTTCAAGAATGACACTTCAATGCTTCCTTTTGTTTCTCCTTTTTCCAGCGGCCAGTGTTTCTCGTTCCGGTAATGGCTTCCTTCTGAGTGTCGAATATTTCCTATCATTGCTTTTTCTCCTGGTTCCAGTCCACGCTGATGTCAGGTACCCATACCTTGTCGTACCTACCCTGTCACGTGTACCTGGACGGTTTATCATCCTTGTTGACAGTATTCTCTCGTGGGAGAATTTATTACGATAATCTCGGGCACTCTTATGGTTATCACTCCACGCTGATTAATATTAAACACATGCCATGTAATTATTCGTAGTATTAGCATGGAGTGTATGAAATAAACATGAAATCCGGGTGATCATTGATATGTGTTAAACATACAACAATTAACTGTTATTACAATGAAAACAAGCTTCTTACATAATACAGGTTCGTGATGTCGAACTAAGGGAAAACCCAGGGAACGTGCTCGGGGACATATGCAATTCATTCGAGTTTCGGTATGACGTAATTTTGGCTGCAAGGTCTATCGAAGCATAATTTGCTTAATGAGGTATTGACGTCATGTGTTTCATATCTTTTCAAAATTATATTTATCACATGATGTCCGTATTGTTCAGTGCATGTACACATGACATACTTTTTGCGTATAGCGATGAATGAAGGATTTGGACCTTTTTTTTGCTAAAAAACATAAAATAATTGTGAAATGCACTAATGTAACGGTTCCTGAATTGGAGCATGTATATTTTTGAGTTAAAGTGTCAGGGTGTTTATTTGTTTAATTAATGAATATGATAAATTGCCATATTCAATACAATATTAGCAGATTACGGTAGTTTTTTGTTTTTTCGAAAAGGGGGGGGGGGGGGGGGGCGTACGCCCATTACGCCCTCACCTGGACCCGCCCCTGATGGTTATCACGCGTACAAGGAATCGCACCAAATTGGGAGTAAATATATACAAGTGTACTGCATAGCATCTGACTGCACAACGACATATAGATAGCCTTCCCGTGTAACCAATATCTTGCCAAAAGTTTACAACCATAACAAAACATTTACACGTTTGCGATCAAAGGAAGAACACAGATGGTCAGTTACTCAGAGGGGTATGCTACCCTGTGTATTGCGAGCTATAGACGTTGTTGGCAGTGAATGGGATAGAGGGCAAGGACGGGGGCAAGGAACAGTGGTACTGGTACTGCGACTTTTGCATGGGGCGTGGACGGGTGGTGGTTAAGCCGAGAAAGACAGAAACACGGGATAGGGGGCATGTAAGACAATACAAAGAATACAACCAATTGAATCTCGAGTCGGAGAAAATGTGTAAAAATGAATTGAAATTCGCTGGTCAAAGAATTAATTAAATTAAGTCACCAAGTAAACATCGAGACGTTTCGCTGAATGTCACAGGAGAGTTGTTCCGACAGAACTCTTCAAGGTTTGGAGTTGTGTTTGCACGTCTTCAATATACTCCTTAATTCGTTTATTTCTATTATCTCTGAAATTAAAATGGGGGTGTTTTCACACTAGACCTGCGATGAATAGCGAGTAAACCATCGTGCGAGCCGCGGCAAAGCACGCGAGGGACGGTAGTGTGAGTGGCGCAAGCTTCCCGCCATCCATCAGAACGTGCAGCCACTGTAGCCACAGGAAGTGATGGATTGGGGCACGGGGCTGGACTCAACCTCCAAAGGATGTGCAACTCACGCGTATAAATCAAGCGACAGTTCTAAGCAAGACACTAGATATAGCCTAGATTCAAAGTAAACCGTGGTTTGTATTGAAGATACGAGATTTAATAAAGCTCATAAAAATATAAATGGTCACATTACAATTTAAGACGCTGTAGTCCTTTCCGAAAGGGTATATATTTAAATTAAAAACACGGAAAATGAGAAATTATTTCTAATTTGAAAGTAAATGCAGTGTAACCTGTTGAAACCGAATTTGGAAAACCGTCAGCCAGACATAAGAGAATAGATTTCTATCGGAGTATTCCACACAGCCATGTGTACTGAACGATAACATTGTTTCAGTCGTGTGAGGGAAAGGCGTTTTCATTGAACCTAAATTTTGCATGTTTTAGGAAAGTTCTAATTGAACACTTCAGATATCCGGTTATCTCGAAGTTCAGACGGTTTCGAGGTTGCGAAACTGATATGCGAGTACTGCAGCTATTTGACGCAATAGCAACCCTTTATATGAAAGATATTATTCACTGTCAATAAATAAAAAACAATATCTGTATCAAATTCGCGAATCGAGTACAGATGCTGACCCGGAAACCCTGTGACATTGTGGTGAACTATCTTTTTATGACTCACGGATTCGTTACATCACGAAATCAATTTAAAGCATTGCAATTTTGTCACTTAAGATCATAATTGGAACTTTGACCTCGATCTCGAAATGCTTTGCTGGAATGCTCGCCGGTTAGAAATATTTCTAGTTCTTGGAATCGTGAGAGGACGTGCGTGTCTATTTTTAGAATAATCGATTTCAAAAGAGGAATGTCTCGATACCACGAGATGATTTTTTTGTTAATAAAATGTTGTTGAAATAATATTGATAATTTTTTTTTTTCAGTTGATGAAGTTTTCAGTAACTGAAAAGCACGACATATTTACAGAATAGTGTGCTTAACAATATCTGGTATCATTTTTTAAAACCTTTGCAAAATATCTTGAGAACATGAAAAAGGCACAAAAATATCATAGATTTAAACAAAACAATCCGCATTTTGATCACGAAACCTCACTTGTATTACGATGAGTCAAGGACATAAAATATTGTTGAATACGGTAAAAGTGACCCTGTTAGTGCACGTGACCTTTCGTGACGTGTCGAATGACTATGTTGTTACATTTCTACCATTTTGATTGACTTCAGTTGAGCTATCGAAAACGTTTTTACATTTTGTGAAAGATAAGCTATCTGTTGAAATGTTTCGGGCTAGAACAACCGCACAGACATGGGAACATCTCGATACCAGATATATTGGTAGATATGGCGACCTCCCCGGTCTAGACTTAGGGAGTGGGGAGAGGGTGTGGAAGAGAGGGTAACACTGAGGGACTGTGGAGAGAATGGGAGGGGTGGGGAGGGGTAGGTTTGGGAAGTGGAGAAATGTNGGGGGGGGGACTTAGGAAGGCGAATGGAGAGAATGTGGGCTAGACCAGGGGTCGGAGAGAGGACGGAGAGGTGGGGGTAAACTAAGGAAGTGGAGAGGGGGCATGTTAGACTAGTGAAGATATCTAGAGGATGGGGAGGGTTAAGTTAGCCTATAGCAGAGTGGAGAGAGGGTTGGGAAGGCTGGGTTAGACTTTAGCGAAGCGGGGAAAGAGTAGGGAGGTATAGTTGAGACTGAGTGAGTCGGGAAATTTGAAGGGGGGAACTTTGTCGAAATGAGGATGATGAGTTGGTGAAGGATTTTGAAGATAGTGTTTACGGTATAGATACTACGTATTAACGGTCGTATTGTGTATGTACATATTTACCTATGTTAACGAGCGTATCGTGGTCTATTTTCGGTACCTATATTTTCTTAATTAATTTCTTAAAAGTCTTGATCTGTTGTTATGGAAATTTTATTCAATTCCATACCGATTAAACTCTACTGTAAGATTTTTGTTGTGTTTGGAAGTTAAAGATTCATTTAACATATAGATCACTGTAGCTACAGGTTTCTGGTAGGGGCTCTAGTCTACAGGTACCATTATATGTGCTCGTACCTGTACCTTTGTGAGACGTCCCACACATGCAATTATGAATTATTTAAAGGTATACACATACTAGATGTAATTATAGAGTGAGGTTTAAAGTTAAGCGTTAACGCGTTTCTCAGAAGACACCCTCGGTCCTGATATGTATAGTAAAGCTTAACATGGAATTCTTAGTATCGACAATATAAGAAAAACTATGATAATGGCTGCTATATTTACATTAGCCTTACTATTTAGAGCAATGTTCAGCATGGGAAAGACGCTGGAGGTATGTGTACACGGTACTATATAAAGCTGGTCCCTTTCCTGGGAGGAACACCAGTAAGATGATTTTAGCCTTGAAGAATAGCTTCGGTGATCTATCTCGTGGAGCTACATGCCGAATTTGATTACGACCCAAGTCCTGAAGTGAGATACGACTTTTCCGATTGCAGTTTCCCGCTGTTCACCTATATTTTTATTTTGAGTATAACTGATTCTTTTTTTTCCTATTTCGGAAGATATCAGCTGAATGGTGTTGTAGGCTAATTATGTATGTGAAGCTGCTACGTCAAGCCGCAGAAAGTACACTGCAATTAGGCCGATAACCTTTCTAATACGGCTCAAAATGTTGCAATATATACCATCCCACAAACGTAAACACTGAATGTCTTCGTGTTCATGTCCTCATATCGGACGTATGGTAATACACTGTCAAGATCACTGATAACACACACTGTATAATTCAACATATTGCCACGCATCCCACAATTTATCAATGTATTAATATGTTACTATAACTACCAAATACTGTTATATGAGGAGAACATAAATAGGTGTAGTCTTCTGTTAATATGTTACTATAACTACCAAATACTGTTATATGAGGAGAACATAAATAGGTGTAGTCTTCTGTTAATATGTTACTATAACTACCAAATACACTGTCAAGATCACTGATAACACACACTGTATAATTCAACATATTGCCACGCATCCCGCAATTTATCAATGTATTAATATGTTACTATAACTACCAAATACTGTTATATGGGGAGAACACTAATAGTTGTAGGCTTCTGTTAATATGTTACTATAACTACCAGATACTGATATATGGAGAGAACACAAATAGGTGTAGCCTGCTGGTAATACGTTACTATAACTACCAAATACTGATATATGGAGAGAACACAAATAGGTGTAGCCTGCTGGTAATACGTTACTATAACTACCAAATACTGATATATGGAGAGAACACAAATAGGTGTAGCCTGCTGGTAATATGTTACTATAACTACCAAATACTGTTATATGGGGAGAACACAAATAGGTGTACCCTGCTGTTAATATGTTACTATAACTACCAAATACACTGTCAAGATCACTGATAACACACACTGTATAATTCAACATATTTCCACGCATCCCACAATTTATCAATGTATTAATATGTTACTATGACTACCAAATACTGTTATATGAGGAGAACATAAATAGGTGTAGTCTTCTGTTAATATGTTACTATAACTACCAAATACTGTTATATGGGGAGAACATAAATAGGTGAAGCCTGCTATTAATATGTTACTACAACTACCAAAAACTGTTATATGGGGAGAACATAAATAGGAGTAGCCTTCTGTTAATATGTTACTATAACTACCAAATACTGATATATGGAGAGAACACAAATAGGTGTAGCCTGCTGGTAATATGTTACTATAACTACCAAATACTGTAATATGGGGAGAACATAAATAAGTTTAGTCTTCTGTTAATATGTTACTATAACTACCAAATACTGTTATATGG